>NW_015622517.1:3180510-3354530 GCF_000836115.1 Exophiala spinifera | reverse complement strand
ACACACACACACACACACACACACACACACACACACACACACACACACACACACACACACACACACACACACACACACCCCTCAAAATACGGAGGCGGCAGGTACACAGTATCGACGTTTCCCTTCTCTGTTGTGTTGCCCAATGAATGAATGGATGAATGCACTTCTGCTTCGCGAAAAGCCCGCCGTCCCGTTGGACGGAGAAAGAAGTTCCTCGACAAACACACGACGTCGAAAGAGGGTGTAGATGCTGCATTCAAAGTCCATACTCGTCTGCCAAGTCGACCCAGGCGTCGACGATCCTGTCCACGTCGCTTCTCTTGATGGGGATCCGGTGAGGTCCGTCCCACTCGACGAGCGTCGCCGTGCCCGGGGCACAGTAGTCCTCGACGAGTCGCCTGTGGAGGTGCAACCCTTCGTCCTTCAGGCCGTGGACGTGCAGCGTCGGGATCTTGAGCTTGAGGTCCGGCCACTGGTGGATGCTGTCGAGATCAGCAGCTTCCGCGAGACCGCCGGCGCTCTGCATCCAGGGGAATCGTTCGGCCTCGTCGCTCAGACCGACCATCGGCGCGCGGCCCGCGAGGATGACGGCGAACCTCCACGGTCCGTCTCTCCCCTGGAGTTGCTGTTCGTAAAGCAGGCTCGCGGCCAGCTTTGCCCCCTGGCTGAACCCCAGGACGCCCACCCACTCCCCGGTCCCGGGGTCGCTGTCCATGCACCGCTCCAGGGTGTACTCGAGCTCGTAGGCACACGCGCCCGGGTCGATCTCAGGGTGCGTGTCGAGCCACCGGAACCACCGCCGGAAGGGGCCCCAGTCGGAATACACGGGCCGCACGCCCACGCCCTCGTCGCAGAAGAAGGGCGCGTCGGCGAACACGAACCGGAACCGGTTCTTGAGCTTCTCGTGGTTCAGGAACGCTCTGAACTGCGCTCTGAATATCGCTCCGTTTACACCTCCGCCGTGGAGACACAGAATCCGCGGTAAGCTGAGCGTGGCGTCTGCCATCATGTTGGGAGCTCAACTCATGTGGACATGTGTGTGCGGCGCGAAAGCAAATCTTTTGATTAGAACTTGGCCCGATGGTTGAACTTGACGGGGGCTTCACCATACGTCGCTCGTGAGTAGTAGTTCGATACAGATTGTGTCCAAGTAGGCAAGTAACAGGATGACAGCGATGGCTAGGTAAGGTAGAGAGATAAGCTGAGTTCTTTATGGGATTCAAGTCCAAGGCGAGCCTCACTTAGCCCTCATACCCACCCAGCTCTAAAAATAGGTGAGGCTGAAGAATCCATCTACAAAGATACTGTACTTATGACAATAGCCATGACGGTCAAAGGACACTCGCTGACGATACTGAGAATATTCCTCGGCACGTTCTTCCCGTACATATAGGAGTTAGGCATCGTTAGACTGTACATTCTCTATCCGGCGGCCTTCGTGACTCTGCAGAAATGTGGCTGTAGGCTCATCGTACGTGCCAGCAGTGACCAAAGCATTGGTTGAACAACGGCCTACGCCCCAAGGACAGGGTACCATCTCGGCTGGTAAGATCTTTTTTTTTTGAATCCTCTACCTGTCCATAATGTGAGAAGCCTCCAAATCATATCTCAAGAGTGGTGCGACATTTCCACTCTCGTGCCTGGTGGACCGCCAGAAAAACGGTACGGTTTGCAATAATCCTCCTCGCCCATGATTTGATCATTTCCTTCCCGGATCCAGAACAAACATTCCATGCATCTCGAGAAGTTGTATGTATCATATCGACTTCTCGCAGAGAGTGTGCAGAGCTCCTGGAGGACGTAGTAGAGCCCTGCTTGGCGAAGGCGTGTCCAGCGTGTGGCCAAACAACCAGCTAAATTTTTTGGTAATCTCGTGCCCGTTGTGTATTCGTATGGGCAAGCTCATCGGTGGTGCCTGGGTACCATGCAGACTTTTACTCGCCCAGTACGATTCCCCTGGCAATGCTTCTGCACGGCAGGGACCTCACGCTCAATCCTTCGAGGTAGCATCGTCTCTCGACTTACGGTGCAATCATCCTGGAGGCAGTTGTACCATGTATTCCCTCGTGGAGTGACCAAACTTGATGACGTCCTTGTCCCTAAGCTCCATGTAGCGTCCCTCCGGCACCGGATCTTCGTTCAGCGTGGTGCCGTTGCCGCTCTCCAAGTCGATGATGTATGGCCTGACCTTGCCGATCTTGTCGCCGAATTCGTTTCTCTTTTCGATGTATCGGAACTGGATAACGGCATGTTGCTTCGAGCAGCTCGGGTGTTCCAGAGCGTAGTCGCACACCGAAACTTCTCTGCCGAAGAGCCAACACGACTGCGTGTACAAGTCGAGAGTATCGACAATCTCTTCCCCCTTGAAAACGTACAGCCTCCAACGCTGCGACGAAGGGGGCTTTCGCGCCTCGGGTGGCTCGTGGTATTTCAGGATAATATTCCCAGAGGACGTGGTGACGGTGTTTGAGGCCGCGGCGAGCAAACCGGACGGACGGAAGTTGGGCTTCTGCTTCTCCGGCCCAGGCGAAGGTGAACCTTTGTCTCCCTTGAACGCCTCGACTTGTGACGGGAGAGGCCCTCTGCGCTGCAACGGTCCCGGTGTCTCGGGCGATCGTCTGCGCCGCGGCGAACGGGATCGTTTTCTGTCTCGATCTGACCTGTGCCTGTCTTGTGCAGACCCTGGTTCCTTGTAGTCCCTGTGTCTTGCGTGTCTGTCATCAGGGCTTTTGTATCTTCCCCTGTCCCGATCCCTTCGAACTCTCCCCTCTGTACTCTCCTCTCTCGCCCGCCGGTCTCCGTCTCGACTTCTTGACCTCCGCCGCCGACGTCTGTGTCTTGTGTCGTCCCGGTGAGAGTCATAGCGTGAATCCCTCTCGCGCCGTGGAGGAGACTGCGAGTCCGAGGAGGCCATTGTTGCACTCGAGCGGGCCAGGAGAGCGGATGGGGGAACCAAAAAGGTGCTCAATCGTGCTCAACAAGATCCAAGAGTTCGATCGGCGAAAGATTCCCACCGGGAGCCCGAAGAGAAGCCGACCAAATGAATGACATGCTCGATTTCCAACTCCCCGCCGCGAGCGAGTCTCCCTCTTCTATCTTCCCGTGGACAATGCTTGTGGCGTGTCGAGATGCCCTCCTCATTGCTCAAAAAGACGACCCTCCCTACCCTGTACCACTCATTACCCTGCTGCTGTAGCAGAACTTCTCCGTCCCCACGAAAACGAGTCAAATCGGATCAGGGCGCGGCACCGCGGGTCACGCAACGGAGATGCTACGCCGATGTGAAGCGGGGCTACGAATTCCGCGACAACACGAACTGGCCGTGTCGACACGTCAAAAGCTCGCCGTCGTGGACACCTTCGCCGTATGAGATCTTTGACTTGGCCAAGGATGGGACGTATACCAAGCACAAATTCTACGAACTGGTCAAGATATACCATCCGGACAGACACAGTCACATGTCCTTGGAGGGAATCACGCACCATGAGAGGCTGGAGCGATACCGTCTCGTGGTCCAGGCTCATGAGATCCTCTCTGATCCGGACAAACGACGGGCGTACGATGCCGCTGGCGTAGGCTGGGGGAGTAGTCGAGTTGCCACCAGGTACTCTCGAGGCTTTTCCAACGGCCACGGCAAGACATACGGCTACGGTCCCAATGACGACTCGTCGATATTCCAGAATGCGACATGGGAGGACTGGGAGCGGTGGTATCGGCGGCACGACAACCCCAACAAGCAGGAATACTCGGGCACGTTTGTCCATCCGAACGCCTTTGCGTCCTTTGTCATCCTCCTCGCCGTCATTTCTGGAGTCTTCCAAGCCACTCGAGCAGGCCAATATTCCGGGCAGCTGGAAGAAAAGGTCCGAGAACACACGGCGGAGACGAGGAATTTCCTGGACGCCAGGGAGAACCACTACCAACAACATCAACTCGGCGTCGACGGGCGAATCAAACACTTCCTGGAGAAACGTGATCCGTCAAAGTATGGGTTGAAAGACGAAGAGGAAGAAGTATACCGCAGTCACTTTTCGAATTCGGGGGTTATGGCACCCAAACCTCGTTTGAAAACCCCCGATGCTGCGTAAGAAGGTGGAATGGTGCCCGTAGAACTTGGGAGGGGGGGGGCCACATGTTGCTATTTCTAACTGTACATATTGATGCTCTTGCTGATGTTGACGACCATGACGGTGATGATGATACGATGATTATTGTTACAGAGAAGTCCGCCGCAAGCGTTCCACAGTCCCCATTCTCGAGCGAGCAATTGCTGTTGACTCGACCTCCACAGGGCCACCAAAGCACGATCACACCTTTCTCTTGACTTCTTCTGCCTTGCCTTTGGCTTCTCCTTTGAGTTCGTAGGCCTTTCCCTTGGCTTCACCGGCTACTTCGGAGGCTTTGCCTTTAGCCTTGTCGGTCTCGACCCCGGCGACCGACTTTGCCTTTTCTTTGAGCTCGACTGAGGGGGAGGGGGTCACGTCAGCACCTGTCCAAGGAGCAATGTAAAAAGCTGGGGGGGCGGAGGGGGTGGTATACGTACCTGTTTTGTCAATGCCGGCGACGGCGACGTCCGACACGGCCCTGTCGACTTGTTTGAGACCGTCTTTGGCGGCTTCGACGGGTCCTTTCTGTTGGACCGAGGTTGTGGAAAACAGACGGGGTGATTGAGTGAGGACAGAGCGTCGGACTGATGCGCGGAGGGCGGGCGTTGCCGACGATAGGAAAGACATGTTGTTGAAAAGGTGAGTTGAGTTGACCTCAGGGGTACTCGTAGGTTGGTCAGGCTGGTAGACGAGTGTGTTTGCGAGGGATGTGATGGTATGTATGGTAGAAGGACGGACGCACTCTGTATGGGCGAGTAGATGGTAAATAAAGGATTGAGAGGTAGCTTTGCATGACAGGAATTCCTTTTTTGAGTTGTTCTTCTCCTCCTTGAGTCTGTTGACGACGTCACTATTGCAGGGTGCGATGGGGTGTGTGTGTGTGTCTGTCTTGTTGGTCGCTACAGCATCACCACCCAGCGCAAATCTCCCCACCGAACGCCACTTACACCCAATGACCACTGCTGTACTAACTACTTGTACTTGCTGCGGCCCTCTTTTCCGGGGTATCAAACATCAGCCTGATGTCACTGTGCAGAGAGTGAGTGAGTGGTTCATCCAGGTACTCGTACTCATACCAAAGACAGTTGGTACGGTACTCTTTCGTGCCCACGCTCTATTATCTTCCAATGTTCATACATCGTGGCATTGGGTATACGACCTAGATAACACATTGTAAGTACGGAGTAGTAACTGTGTGAAAAACCAAAACAGTACGGAGTAAATCATGTCGCTAATCTCAATCCCAGAGTACTCGTACTCGTACTCGTACTGTAGGTATGCGCCCTCGTCTTGCGATATCATCGTCATCATCGTTATCATCATCATTATCATCATCATTATCATCATCATGCATGTCCCCATCCGCAGCCCGCATGATACCAACGTTGTCCCTAGTGTAGACTTCTACCCTCCACCCCACAAGGGAACGAGTACAATACCTTTGAAAAGGTTCAATTCAGACCTCATGCTCATAGGGAGTTTGCTGGTGGACACACATCACCCACTTCCCGGCCTCGGGGTCCTTGTGCCACGTACTCGAGATCAACGCGCGGAACTCGTCCTGCCGCTCGTCGTCGTCGTCGGGCGTGATGTGCTGCCTCGTGGCCTTGACGCGGTACGTGATGATGGCCGCCTCGGGACCCAGAGGTCGGACCTCGACCTCGCTCAGCCGGTACCTCCTCCACGGCACAAAGGCCTCGGACTTGAGCACGTCTTCCAAGCGAGGCTCGGTCGTCGCCGACACCTTCAAGCCCATGGGGAACAACATGACACAGTCGGCGCTGAGGAACGGGAGGAGGTCGACGCCCCGGTGCATCAGCGCCCGCCACGTCTGGTCTTCCAGGTCGAGAACCATCTCGGTCAACATGGCCGGGTCCATTCTGGGAAAAGGGTGGGTGTGTATGCGTGTGCGCGTATGTGCGTGGGCGTGGGTGTGTGGGCGTGTCTTTGGGGGACCGGGTCGACAGTGGAGATTCTGTATAGTGCTTGGATGAATGAATGCTGGCGGGCGTCTCTCTCGATTGTTGTGATCTTGGTGATTGCTCGTTCTTTTTAACTCTCTGTTTCGGTATTCAACCTCGGGAAAAAACAGGGTCTTATATGAATGAGGTGGTCGGTCTCGCGGTAACCACAATGGCCTGATCTGCACGGCCGAAGCCAAGAAGAGTAAAAGCTGCAGACATCAAAATCCCGTGACTGCCATGCTCTACTGTAGAGGATCCTACGCATTATCATCTCCCTGGGCGAAGTTGATCCGAGAGAAGGGCAAGCCTTCTTTTGGTGCATGCTCGTCGTCCAAAAAACAACTCGGAATCAACCCCTTCTTCACACCTGTCGGTAGGAATTCATGACCGGAAATTTACGAAATTTACAACAGTAGACAGCAAGCGGCCGTTTCAACTCGAGATGGTCCAACTCGACTCCGCCCCAGCGCTGGTGGTGGTCGACATGCAAAACGGCTTCTGCCACAAGCAAGGTAGCTTCGCAAAGATGGGAATGCAGTCCGACCCGACAGCCATCGTTCCGCACATCAACCGGCTGCGCGCCGCCTTCCACGCCGCCGACGTCCCGGTCTTCTTCGTGAGGACAGCTTACAACGCCGACTACTCTGACAGACGGCCGCACGACTGCGGGGATCGGGTCGAGCGATTGGGAGGGTTGCTACGGGGGTCTTGGGACGCCGAAATGATAGACGAACTCACGCCCGGACCCGGCGAGGAAGTCGTCGACAAGACCAGGAATTCTGCCTTCCTTGGGACGTGTTCGCTGGACAAGATCTTGAAGGAGCGCGGCGTCAACCATCTGGTTCTGACCGGGGTGGGAACGGATGTGTGTGTGGAGTCGACGGCGAGAGATGCGTACCAGATGGACTACCGCGTCACCACCGTGAGTGATGCGACCGGGACGTGCACCGAGACAGACCATCTGGCCGCTCTGCACGCCCTACGGATTTTCGGCGGCACCGCGTCGACGGCTGAAGTGATTGAGGCTCTGCAGGAGTTGGAAGAAAAGTAAGGCTCGTGTGTGGAATGAAACTTGTCAGTGGCACGACGAACGACGAAGCATCATCATTCTCCCATAGGCGTCAAGTTAACTAAGCTAGGTGAGTGAGTAACTGCAGTCTTAAAACCTACCTAGACTCAGGGACTGGAGTGCCGGTGCACGGCAGCTACAATAGTAAAACCTCAAGTACCAGGTATTTATTATGTTTCATACAATAGAAGCCTGGCACTCACTCACTCACTGGCCTACGAGCCCGAGGTGCTCCATGTTCATGGGCCAGCCACAGCCCCAGACCCCGGCTTCTTCCTGAACTCAAAAGTACTCTATGTGGAGGTCAAGTTTAAGGGCCGGCAACAAGGAGCCTCCACTTAACTACTGTAACTAGTCAGTGTATAATGAGATACGAGGTGCAGTTACTCCGTCTCGTAGTTCATTTTCTGCCTCTCTCTCTCTCTCTCTCTCTCTCTCTCTCTGTGCGTGTGTTTTCCTTCTCTTCAAATTTTGGCAGCACAGGAGTAGACAAGACAGGTGGTAGCAAGAAGAACAACCAATCGAAATCTGGATATCAAAGCTCATCATCATTCAAAACAAAATGTGGTATCTAAAAACCAAACCGTGGCTTCAGAGACAGCTCCGGCCTCCACCAGGATTAGAGAGAAAGAAACTTGAACAATAAAAAGAAAAGTGAAGGGTCGGTTGCAAAGGTCGTAAAAAACATGGTTCCATCCTATATTGTATTCCATCGCTTTGACCCCAACCCAACAAAGGGCTCAATATGACCACCATCCAACCATCCATGAAGTCCGCCCGCGTAAATCATGTTGTCTGGGCCGCCCTCGCGCGTGTCCCTGTTGCTGTCGTAGTCATTGCCCTCCTTATCTAAAAGGTCGATCATATGTGCCGTCGTCATTGCCAACGGCACTGTGTGGTGCACTTCGAAAATGACTGAGATCTCCGCTTCCCGTCTTCCGCAAGGCTTGTCTCATAGTCTCGACGTTGATTTCACTACCCATGGCCAAAGGCGAGCTCTGTCCTGGCAACGGACTTCCTGTGCCACGCGGGGCACGGTGTGGAGAGGTCTCGAATCCTTTGACCGAGGCCGTAACACTGGTTGGCGGAGAGGTCCCGAATGCCGCAGAAGACGTGGGCGACCTGACCGGAGAAGGGGACCTGGGAGGTATGAGAGATGGGTGGCCAGACAAATGAGCCGAATCTCGTCGCACATCACCCGCCTCCTGCTCTCCGTGGACGACGTCAGCAAACGAGATGAAGCTTAGTCGGCGCACGTCGGTCGAGTCCAAAGAACCATAGGTCGACGTGTTGTCCGGGTCTTGACGATGGGCTGACGGCGGCGGCGGAGGGAATTCGTCCTGCATGGACGAAGCCAGGGAGTGCTCGTTACCCAAACCTGTAATGGTCACCGCTGCAGGTTGATGTGTGGCGTGCGTCACAATCTCCACCGTGTCTGGATCCAGTTTCTCGTTGGTAATGGCCTCGGCCGACGCATCCAACGCAGGGGCAATGTGGTTTTCCATGATAACGTGAGAAGGCAGATGTGGAGAGGTCTCCGGCGGAACTACCTCGTCCTGTACATTTCTCTCGAAGATCATGGACGACGCCGGCGACTGAGGCCGTGGAGAGGCACTTTGTCTGCCCAGCCCAGGCGAGGTCATGGACGTCCTGTGCGGTGAAATGGAGCCGGCGAGGATCTCTGGGGACCGCACAGGCGAGACCGGAGTCAGTCCTGCTAGGGGTTTGATCGACACAGGTGCCGATGTAGCAGGTGCCTTGCCCTTGGATTTATCGTCATCATTCTTCTTACCCAACTTCCAAAAGTCTCTTTTTCGTGGCTTTGTGGATGTGTCTCCAGCTCCCCCCTCGGGGACTTGTCTCTCGTCCCGCTCGACGGAGGCGTCTTTCAGCAACGGGGAGGCTGATTCTTTGGATTCAGTGCTGGGGGCAGCGCTTTTGTCGTGGATGGAGGATGCTTTGGCTGACATTTCGCCGACGTTGGGACGGTGGTCTCGACGGTGTGAGGTTTGTTGTGCGGAACGCAATTTGAGGGCAGGTCAGTCGCTGTGACGGTGGCAGCGGGGCTTCCGGAGAGAGACGCTGCTCAGAGACAATGTTGAATGCATAACATATCGTCAGTGAGATGGCAGTTGTAGAATGTGAAAGACGAGGATTGTATTGGTTGGTTTGCGTTCACCAGGCAGGTAGTGAGAGTCGTGCGGAACGGACTTTGGGAGGCCTTCGCTGTGTCGTAGAGGTTAGGAGAGATGTGCAAGAGGTCGTCAGATCATCAATCGGAGTCGCAGCGTTGGTCTAGGGTCGGTCCCAGAATCTGAAGCTGATGGTACTCTGTATGGGTGGTCGTGCTGAGGAAGAGAGAGGACGGGCTCGTAAGGGAGAGGGGCCAGGGAATGGTAGATCACGCAAGGTGCAAGCCGACGAAGACAAGGGATCGACCTTTTGGGCCGCAGTCACAGGTCACAAGTGTCACTGTTGCAGCGAACCAGATCTGAGACTTCGCTACGGAGTCGATCAATACGAGGAGGGAGTGAAACTGCGAATGAAAAGCCCTCGATGGCTCGCGGGAGGGCGGAAGTGTCTGGGGGCGAGAATGAGATTGGCCCAACAACGACAGAGGAGCAAACACTCCTGATCCTGTATCTTAAAGTCAAGACTTGACTGTACAACTGCATCACTAGCCTGCGAGCCTCTGCTTCCGTACAAACTCCTGCTGTTGTCTGTAGCGCACAACCTCACCGTCTTGCCCTACTCTCCCACCGAGCAAATGGAGCTGCCACCGCCGTCGCACAGCAGCCGGCTATTACCAGCGTAAAAGGGGCCTGGACGCCGTCCATACCCTCTCAACACACCTGGTGGTTCCTCTCCTTCGTATACATTTGCAATCTGAAAAGCTCCCAGACTCGGGACTTGGGCCAGAACGGCGTTCGGGCCTCGAAGCGGCAACCTTTGGAGCAATTTGTTGCCATATCCAGCTTCACCCGCCCACAGCCAGATGGCAGATTCAATAGTCTGACTCCACATGATGATGGCTCTGACTGTCGAAATATCGGCCGAATCTACGATGCTCTGTGCTGCCTTCTATCACGGGCGGGAGCACGAGTCCAACACCTGTCCTGAAAAGCAGTTCAAAGCCAGCGAATTGTCGATGGAACAGACCCGAGTCAGAATCACAGGCAAATCACTCATTAGTTACTCCGCAAGCGATCGCAAAGAATGACGATGAAGCCATGCTAAACAAAGTCCAAGATACAATAATCGAATCCAGAGGGTAGTACATATCATGACGAAGGTCGAAAGCAGAAATTATTGTCATCCGAGAAAGCTACTTCACGATATCGTTGGAGGTCATCACCGGTTTACTGTCCGTTCCGCGGTTGGGGACTGGATAGAATGATGGATGCTGATGACCCTGTCCCATTCAGCCCAGCGATCCTTCTCGACAGCAATTTGTGGTACTGCGCGGAGATCCGAGGCGCCCTGGTTGTCATTCTGCGCAGATTCACAGACTCTTTCCGATAGCTTCATCGACGAGGGTCCAGGTGCGATTCGCTACCTTGGTCATTTGCTCCTCGCCGAAGACTGTCTTGTTTCCTATTGACCGCCCCTTATCATCGATATTGCTCCAAAATCATACCATCATTCTCTTCCGAGGCTGCACATCGAGCAACTCCACTCAGCAGCCTTTCCGCGCACACTTCACGGGGCGACAGCCATAATCTTGGGAGCCCAATTTGATCAAGGGTTGCAGATACCAGGGGAGACCTTTGAAAAGGCCGGTGTCGACAATGCAAGGGTAGGCATATATCGGATTTCTCCAACTCGAACCAACGCTGGCTTACCTATGGGTTCTTTTTAGATGTCCAGATCAGAAATGCTCAGCTCCACCTCACCCAGAAATCAGCGACAAATATCCTGCATTATCGTACGGTCGATACAACAACGCTATACAAGCATTCGTAATGCATTGGGCGGGGGCAAAATAAGACCGGCGACGTGGGCGATGGAGCCTCTCCGAATACCGAGGCGAAATAGAAAATCTAGAATTAATGGTCAAGACAGGGTTCAGTGTAGATCTGTTCATGTGTACAGAGCTCGACCCTGCCGCTCACGATACTATGAAGTATTCCCCATCGGCAGACCGGCTAGAAAGATCCGAACTAAGGTGCAGTTTATTCAATCCTCCTCAACAGCGACGATAGATGTGCTCCGACAAGCGATTGTTGTGGGATGATGATCTCTGCCTTGAGACCCTGTCGTAAGCCTGACACCGTGCGTTTGATACAGGACCCAAGGCCTGCTGGGAATCTTGCCTGGAATCTAGCAGATAAGCCAGATTGTAGACGCTCGATCAACGTGTCAGGGTGATCTGACCCCAGCTCCTTCTCCCTTCCCGGCCAGCGCTCGTCGACGCATCGCCTCCATGCCTCCTCTGTACTTCCAGTTTAATCTATGAAATCGAACCACCCAGGTCTGTTCTCCCATGGGCCCCAAAGCGAAGTGGCAGAGTGAGAATAATCGCATTGCAAGCAACGACGGCCGCTCCGGTTTCTCACTCCCAATTAAAGTTCAAGTGGTTCTAGACAAGTCGAGTTCTTGCAGAGTCGTAATCATCGTGAGTCAAACTTTGATATGCCCATTTTGAGCATCCTCCCCCCCGACCCCCCATTCTCAGCCTTGTAGAAGCGGTGGTGGTTGGTCCATGTATTCAGGATGACCTCTGAAAGCGGTGATTTGCTCCATGGTTAATTCATCTCCTGAGGGGTTGGGGAAGTAGCTCTTGAACGTCGTCTCCCCGTTTAGCAGGGCAAGGAGGTTCTGCCGGACGGAGAACATGACATTCTCAGACTCGGGCTTCCAGCGGATAGTGGTCGAGTTCGAGTTTTGGGTCTGAATGTCGCTGGCTCGGTCGACAGGTCCTGGTGGCGTCGACTTTCCAATGAGACGCGGGAAGGGAGCGATACATCTGAAGTCCTTTAGACTGGTGTCTTTGCAAAGGTTGCCCATCCCTCCATCGACGGAGGCGCTGAACGGGACCATGCCGAGCTTGTAGAGCATCATCTGGGCGGCGCGACGAGTGACCGCGTAGCCGGAAGTGCAGAAGGCAAACTCCTGCACGTAGACGACGCGGGTTTGGGGATCAGGGTTGGGTCCGTCAGCCCAGCGAGACATGTTGTGTCCTGCAAAGTGCCAGCGAGAACCTCGTGGTGGCACGGTAGGGTCGTGTGGAATGACCCATCGTCTTGGGTCGGTCTTGTTGGCTTCGGAGGAACAATGTCCTACCCACAAGAGACTCCAGCCGTCGCCGTAAGGGGATTCGGGAGTTGCAGACCCGGTGTCGAGCAGGAATCGAGAACCTCGGGCGAGTTCGACGAATTGGGCTTGGATGGAAACGTCCCAGTCCGCGTCGTCCTCGAGGACCAGCGCCGTTTCGATGTTCTCCTCAACCATCCTAAAGATCAGGTTAGTTTCATTCGACTCTTTCAACTTGTACGCGACGACCGAGCGAGTCAAGTGCTACCGACTTTCTCCAGATATTCATGTGAGCTCTCCAACATCCGATGGTGCCCGCGTCGTGCTCGAAGGTCTGATGAATAATGCGTCAGTTGTTGTCCCCGGCCACGAAACAAAACCTGCACTTACCAAGGGCAGAGCCTTCGGACTGACTGTCGCTCCCAAAACGCCGTCAACGAATTCCAACGTAAAATTGGTGAGTTCGGCTTGAAGAAGCATGGTGTCCGCCTTGTCGGACCGTTCGGGCAGATTCATAACGAAGACTTTCTGGAACTGTTGAATGACAGGGTCAGCAGCCGCCTCCAAACGACATCGGCAGTGGAAATTACTCACTCCAAGCGTGCGGTTGTAAATATCGCCCAGGTTGTCTCTCTGAGTAGAAAATCGACCCAGCTTCGGGGGCGAGGGCATCGAGGGCATCGATAGTTTAAAGTCTTCAGAGCCACGTTTAACATGCGAGACGGTGAGATGCAGGGTGAACGCGACCACCAACAAGAGGCCAAACAGCATGTATTTCCTGGTGGCTTTGGTGCTCGACCATGACTGAGTCGTCTGCAGTAAGGACCCCATGATGGTGTGAGGAGACTGTACTGAAAAACTGACAACGAAGGCTCAATAGTCGCGGTCGAAGTTTCTGATGTCGTTCAATCTCGAGCGTTGCTTCAGGGGTGAGAAGTAACTTGGGGAGAAAGGTCAAGGTCAAGGTCAAGGCCAGAGGAGTTCGAGAAGGCTTATCGTCGCATGCAACGAGAGATTGATCGGAGCAGCACTCGAGTGAGGCGACCTGGTTGGGTCGTTGGAACAAGGAGCCAAGCGACGTGGTTGAACCCCGAGTACAGCACTTGGCGGACTAAATAACTTGTGACTGAGTCGACGATAAGGGCCCTCCGGCGAGATCGGGTCTGCATACATATTGTACATACGTCGCGGGCTCGCGACCCTTATCGATACATCTCAAGAATTCGAAAGCGTCTGCCCTATGGACCCGCCAGCTCAGCCCGGAGAGAGCTCAAGTTTCGCGTTCAAGCAAGCCTTGATCCAGGCAAGAGTTGCATGTATTGACAAGTATTGGTCTGTATTAGTTGTGTCAGGAGCGTTACTGGCCACCGGTGCAGGGGCCGGTATCAATACCAGTACCCGGTCCACAAAAGTATAAACAGGGCCCGAATGGATTGAGGCGGACTTATGGGCCAGCCCGATGCGGCCCAAACAGCGCCACAGCCGCTTTCATCGATACTGTACCTTGAAAATTTGTACTGTACAGAGGTTTCGTGGCTCATCCTGCTGTCACTAAGCTGCCACCCCGGCAGCCCCGTTCTCCAGATCCTGGACTATTGTATCGGTACCCAACGCCCAATATCCACTGCGGAAGCTTGCTTTAGCCTGGTGAGCCGAAATCAGGCACGCTGGAACGAATCCCTCTTTTCGCTGGGTACCGTGGTACGGAGCGCCGTCTAGGATCCGGTCCTTCCAATCTTCCGTGCATGAGATGCAGCCACAACGACATTATTCAACGCACTAGGAGATTGCAAAGCTGACTCCGGGTCACCAAAGGGCACACATAGCCTTCTTGGCGCTGCTGGATGTGCTCGACTGAATCGCCGAATAGGGAACGTTACAGCCTTCCTGTCTCTACGATTGTAGTCTGGACCACGTCCATCCCGGTGGTTTGGATGTGGACGAATCTCCCAACGGATTACGGATTACGGCCATCGATGGCTCGCTCCTACAACACCCAACATCCCTGTAAAGCCACTGCTCTCTCGTTAATGTGGGAACCGTCGAGATTGTGCCGCCAGCGATACGATACATTCGAACTTTCGACATCGTGAAGCGTAAAAGTCAATCAATTGCATGGATCGCAGTGGAGATGGGATTCGCCCCGTGCAGTCGAGAGGAATACAGGTATCCGTACTTGAGGGAGCATGCAGACTCCGTACTTACTCGTTCCCATTGAAATTGTTGTCGTTCCGCTCAGTCCTAAGCAAGAACAATCTTGACCATGGGAAAGGGGAAAAAAGGAAAGAAAAGGTAAACTCGAACCCGACTCTTCTGTCTGACAATCAATACCTTGTCGAAGTTTCGCCGATAAAGATAAAGGGGGTGTACAGCCGGCGCTTGGCATGGTCTACGGTCTACCGAGTGCTGAAGGTTTGCTGATATGCAGAAGCTCCGGCTTTGGGGGGGTTTGGGGGGGGCCAGGATGCTCCACTCAGCCGTCAGGGGAGAACCTCTCAGTTCTCAAGCACCCCTGGACGCCTGGGTAGCCTGCTCTCCTGGTAGACAGACTCCTGAACACAAGCCGCCTAGGCCTCATTTCAGCGCCGAAATAGGCCTACTCCGGACGTGCATTAGAGGCCATGCGCCAAAAGTCTCGACGACTTCCACGCCAAAAATCCTATTCCGGCGGCGTACGGGCCCCAGGGGCGAGTTGAGTGCGAATGAGGACGAGACGATGTGCTGGAGGAAGAACTTCCCTCCTGTACTACTAATAACCAGCTCGAGCAGCAGTTGAGCCGCAATTCAGCCACCTCCACCCCATCAGATTAGCGACTCGCCCTGTCTCCAGCCAAATACCTTTTAATAAAGTTTGCTCTCCGCGCGCTGTCCAGAGAGTTGTTTGCTTTGCGATCTTCTTTGCGCGCAGGGGCTCGTCGAAGTCCAGTCTTCCAGGCTCAAGTTTTTCTGTCAAAAAGGCTCAGTTATTCCCTGTATTCGTTTATTGTTTCGGAGTGGTTGCTGAGATGTATTCCTGTTTTCCACGGCACTGGGTCCTCAGTGTGATCGTCGTCTTTTTCTTCACGTTGTTCTTCCTGTCCGACCACAGGACGTCAACTTGGCAGGATGTGAAGAGCACTCTCACCGCGGGAGGCAGCTCCAAGTGCGCATCCACGTTGGCTTCGCAGGTGGAAATCCTGACGACCGAGTACAAGAAGCTCTTGCCAGGAGTGACTCATGTGGCCGTGATCGGTTACCCAAACTATCCGTGGGTCAAAACGCACGGTGTCTTTCAGAGTGGGTTGATGTGCTGACGAAGAACCTCAGCAACAAAGGCGACGCCGCCATCTGGGCTGGCGAGCAGGAGCTGCTGCGCGCCCTGGGAATTCAAATGGTGTATACCTGTGCCGACGAGAACGACTACGACAAGACGAAACTGAGGACGGAGCTCGAAGCCCACGGAGGGCCGTCCAAAACCGTCATCATGTTCCAAGGAGGAGGCAACTTTGGCGATATCTGGCCTCGGCTGCAAACCAACCGTGAACAGGTTGCCAGAGACTTCCCGGACTATCGCATCCGGTCGTTCCCCCAGACATACAAGTTCTACCACGAGAAGAACTTGAAGGTGGCGCAGGAAGCCTACGGTCAACACCCGGATCTCCAACTGACGGCACGCGACACCCGGTCGTACATGGCCATGCAGGCGGACTTCGGCAAGCGACACACGGTTTTGTTGCTGCCGGACGCCGCGACAATGCTGATAAACCGTGTGCCTCCCCCTCCGGCCTCTCGCGAGGGCATTCTTTTCCTCGCCAGGACCGACGGCGAAGGTGAGCAGGACCACGTCAAGGAGCAGGCCGAGGTGGAAAAACTCCGCGAACTTGTCGACGACCACGGCAAGGAAATGAATGTCACCACCGCGGATTGGGTCACCGAAGATCCCAAAGAGGCGTGGACCGCCGCCAATTTGGACGAACAGTCGTGGGTGAGGGTCAACTGGGCACACGACTTCCTCGCATCCTATGAGATGATATTGAGCGATCGACTACACGTGCACATTCTGAGCACCGTTTGGGGTCTTGACCACGTCGTCGTCGAGCAGGGATCCTACGCGAAACTGAGAACGTACCACGACACCTGGTTAACTGGCTGTGGCGATCGGGTGGCCATGACCCAGAGTGTCCAGGAAGGAGTTGATGCCGTCAAGGCATGGTATGCGCGAGGCAAACATTTCTGATCCGTGATAACATCGTGTACAACTTTCATACATAGACTTCCAAGGGAGACATGAACATTCTAAGCATATTCTACGGTAATATAGATGGCGAGCAGCCTTGCCCAATTGTCCAGGGCTCAAACACAGATTTTATTGGAAAACGCCTCTGTTGTCCAGATAAGGCCGTGCGGCGCCCGTGATTTCACACTTTGCCCTCCCCCCCACAAGTCCAGAAAGGAGCTCAAAAAAGAGTAAAAGTAAAGCACTGGTCCGACATTTTCGATCGAGAGTTGTGGTAGTTAGGGCACGCCACTGCCCATGCATTTCTTCTCAAGGTATGGTCGTTAGAACTTCAGCCACTACCTGGAACAAGCTCAAAGGCAGAGAGGCTCGTTCTTTGCGAAAGGTCTTCCCCCGTGGGGATTGAGATTGCCATATATCTATCTCCTGACCAAATATCTGCTCCAGTTGGCACTAGATGATGTGGGCGTGCCTCGTGTGGCGTCGATCGCATGTGTATCATCGTCGAGTGGTAGTCCTCTCTATCCCAAATGAAAGACTATTCCCCATGTCCAATTGCGCTGCCGATATCCTTGAGAGACATGAATTGGCCGGTGACATCAGGATACCGACTCTCAAACGTGTCCTGCTTCGTGATGAGCCGTTCGATGTTTTGGCGTGTAGAGAAAACGACTCTCTCGGATTCAGACGTCGGTCGAATCCCTTGCTCGGTATGCGTGTTCGATTCATCGTCTCTAATGTCGCTACCACGTTCGAGGCTTCCTGCAGGTTTGCTCACGCCGATGATCGTGGGGAATGGTGCGATGCAGCTGATGTTCAGCGTCTTTCTGAAGCACATGTCGCTGACTCCCATGTCGATCGCGTCGTTAAAAGGGCTCATGCTGAGTTGGTAGAGAATCTTTTCCGCACCTGCGAGTGAGATGGCCCACGCTGCACTGCAAGATCCCAGCCCGACTTCGAACAGGAGGCGAGTTTGAGTGTCCGGGTCTGCCCCTGATTCCCAAGTCGTCATGTCAGGCTTGAACCAGTAGCCTCGATCGCTAGGAGGGACAACAGTCGGGTCTCGCGGAATCACCCATCGCCGTGAGCCTGACGGCTCTGAAGAGCAGTGGCCTATCCAAAGCACATCCCAGCCGTCTCCGTAGGGTGAGTATGGTATCGCATCTTTCGGGTTTCCCAAAAGCCAGCGACTCCCGCGGGCAACCTGGAGCATTTGCGCTTTGAGGGCGACGTCCCAATCCGCATCGTCCTCGAAGATCAAGGCAGACCGGATTTTTTGCCGCACCATTTCCTGCATTGCATTGAGATGCGACCGCCAACACCCGATCTCAGGACCCGTGCGGTTCATCGTGTACGGTAAGGCTTTCTCAAGGACCTTCGCGCCAGCAACTCCGTCCACAAAGTCGAAAGACATTCCAGTCAGTCGTGCTTGGACACTGATGGTGTCCCGTTTGTCGCTCCGCTCG
Organism: Exophiala spinifera; assembly: GCF_000836115.1. Classification (NCBI taxonomy): domain Eukaryota; kingdom Fungi; phylum Ascomycota; class Eurotiomycetes; order Chaetothyriales; family Herpotrichiellaceae; genus Exophiala; species Exophiala spinifera. The sequence continues at coordinate 3,336,456 of NW_015622517.1, read as the reverse complement.
GGCATGGACACCACGTAGATCTTTCCAAATCCGAGTGTCTCGTTGAATACATCGTGCAGATTATCCTTTACAGGGTCGCTCGCGTTCGCCATCATCGCTGTGGCGTGGGACAACGTGGGCCCCTCATATTTCTCCGGCCAAGAGCAGTGCTTCAAGAGGTGCCATATTGTGCCAAAAGCAAGAATGCTGACAATGAGGAACGTATACTTCATAGTTGGTGAATGTCGAGACATGGGGCTGAAGCTGTATTCGTGCGCAAGCTACACCTCAATGTCGCGAATATCCAGGTTCCAGGTCAAAGTTGGCGTGGATGGAGTCCTTCTGAATGATGTGGCCTAGTAGGAGGGAAACAGTGAGCGGGGCACGAAGTAGCCTCTTCGAACCTCCGCGTCGGGCTCCTAAGGACTCCTTGGAAACCTTATCGAAGCGTATTTCTCGGACGTCGACAGGAAACCAGAGATCAGGCCGAAGGTGGTAGGCGGCAGATACAGATTGCACTACCTTGCACAGTACTCGTGAGGCCGGGATTCTCTAACCTCGTAACAGTATGCTTGATAACAGACAGCTATGTGCTATATGCTGTGTGCTGTGTGCTGTGCCTAGTCCATGAGAAGATGAAATGAAGATGCAGGGGGTCATCATCCAGGGTTTGTGCATGCGAGATTTGGGTCGGTGGACGGCGTGGCCATTATCAACCGGTCTCCTGGAGGCCGGGCGAGGGGGGTCCAGTATCCGCCGCACCGGTAAAGAAGGCAGTCTGACAGGCAGAAATTCACGGTACGGCCCAAGCCTCGCCTCTCCAGGGTTTTCTGGCGGCCGACTAGCTTCCCTCAACGGAAACATTGGCACAGTGGCAATGAGGCCGTTCACTGACACTGGACGGATACGTAGCAGAATAACCCGGCCCTGTCGGAAATAGCGTGGCCGGACGTGCATACATGGTATCGAACTGGCGATAGAATCGCCCTCTCCTACAATATACGTGGAGCCGCGCCGCAATTCGCTTCGACTGTAATAGAGCAAGATGTATGGTTAGAATCCGATGAATAGTTCGACTGCATGTCTCACCGTGAACTGTGCGCCACCACTTTTCGTGACGAAAAAGGACAATGTGATCACAATCCCATGCCAAAACTCTGCTGCAAAAAATGCAGCTGCTGTACCACAACCAAACTCAAAGGCAGGTAGCGAGTCGGTGGAGATTCGACGGCCGCGTAATGGGGGCCGAAAACCGCAGAACCGTAACGACGATACAGAAAACTCTGGGTGACGGTGCAAGATTTCAGGTGGGCCGAGTGGGCTCCTTTACCTAATGTAAGTTTTCCCACCAGTGTCTTCAGAAGTTCAGACATATGTACAAGTACAGTACGAAGCACCCCTGCAGTACTGCCTCGTGTCCTTCACAATCTGCGCCTTGCAAGCCCGCAATCTGGCCCATTGATTGTCTCGCGAGCCTAATGAACCCCAATCTAACCCGGGGGATTTGGCCCCGGGAGATGGCGTTATCATAGGGACTAGAACTCGTGGCCCAGGGGGAAAGTCTTCGCAAATGACAACGTCGAACCAACTACTGTCTTTTGGTGTTGTAAACTCGTCGTCCCCTTCGTGGACATCACTGTCACTCGCGCCCCTATCTGGTGTCTGAGCGTTTGGTTCTTTTGTTGTCGTCGACAATCCCCATCATCCCACTTCTCACGTCGACTTCTCGCGCTCTCCAGTGGTCGACTTGTGAGTGGGTGTAGTCGTCATATGCTCCGAGGGTTCCGAGGAAATTTCCTAACATTGCGTTTCGCCTGCGCCATGAAATCGATGGTCGAACGAGACGACCATATGTGGGAAATGGCGTTACTTGGAACCTGTCAACCAATCCACAGCCTTCCGCATATTCTCAAAGAGGTCAGATAAGGCCAGTGATAAGCTCTTCTCGAAATGGTGGCCGAGTCCCGAACGGCCGAAAAGAGCTCTTCACCGGACGGCACATCTAGAGGGGCGTGAGAGGATTCGCAGCTCTCCTGGTCTACGTCCTCCATCACCAGGTATGGGGTCTTCATGCCATGAAACAGTATGGGAATCCTGGAGAATGCCTATGGCTGGAAGGACTAGTTGTGTTTCGCATGCCTGCCCGTCATCCGCATCCCCTTCCCTCTCTGGTGGCCACTTGGCTCTGGCCGTTTTCTTTTGTCATCTCAGGCTATGTACTATCGACGAAGGCTCTGACGCTGATCCAGCATGGCCACACGACACAGCGGGCTGACCTGACGAGCCCGGCCCTTTTTCCGTAGGTGGATTCGGCTGTATATGCCCGTCATCGTTACGACTTTCCTCTGGATGACTCCCGGCACCTGTTTGGACTAACGATCATTTGCCCCTGGACCCCAGGGGACCTGGAGCCGGGAAAAGACCCATCTCGACGAGTTCCGGAGATGATGGTACGCCGACTTCAAGAACCATAGTTTCGTGTTCGGGGGCTCCTACAGTGCCTCAACAGCTATTACGGTCGCCTGTGGTCGATATTGCACTGGGATTTCAAAGGGTCACGATATTGGTGGATACCTGTCTTCTCGCATTTTCGAAATGCACCAGGAACAGACGGATATACTGCCAGATCGCCCTTGGCGGGCTACTTTATCTGGGATGTCGACGGCTGGTACTGTGTGGCCTGTTCGTGATGGGAATGCTTTTCTGTGACTTGGACCTTCTCGCAAGGGATAGTAGTCTACCCGGTACATTCACGACTCTCGAGCTCTACAAAACCCCGATCTTCTGTGTCCTATTTCTCTGCGGCATGTACCTCGGGGGGAGTTCCGTCGGTGCCCGCAGAGATTGAGCACATCCGCACGTCGCCCGGCTGGTACTATCTGTCGTTTCTGAAGCCTCCGGCGTCCTGGGATCCGCGATTCTTTCTTTCGATTCCGAGGCGCAGTTATCATCCCCAACCCATTCCTCGCATCCCAACCCTCAAATAATTCTTTGAAACAAGCTTTCACCAGCACCTGGGCAGAATCTCGTTTGGACTGTGTCTGGTCCACGGACCTATCCTCTGGTGTTTCGGCGACCGGGTGTACGCAGCTACGGGACGAGCTCGCGATGAACACAAAGGATCTCCTGCCAAGCTGGAGCAATTTGTGTTCCTCCCCCAGCTGGGGTCCGTTTGCCTTGGAAATCAACTTCCTCCTGTCTCACGTGGTGCTATTTCCTGTCCCCCCGTGGACAGCGGAGGTCGTCACCAAACTGGTAGACAGGCCCAGTGTGAAATTGGCTGCGAGACTGTCCCGCAGCGTGCAGGGCGCGGGCGATAAGCAAGGGGAGATACGGGCGGCCACCCAAAAATCAGGGGGAGATGTCTAGGTAGACCATGTGAGATGCCATTTGCAAACCCCGTAAAGCACTACTAAATCATGGTCGAGATCGGAAGTGACAGTTGGGGTTTATTATAATTTCATTGTCAATCTTTACACCAGGGAAATAATAGTGTCCAGTCTGGGCCGCAGGCTGGGTCGAAAGTACCATTACGCTCACCCACAGCTCAGTAGTCGAAATCAACGCGGTACATGTAGAACTTGTCATTAGGTCCGATGGAGAAATACCACGAACGGTCGCCTCCGTCTGCCAAGGGCGAGTACTCGGGATGCATCATGGTGCCATAGCTGCCGGTGAGGTTGCCACCACTCGCGATCGTGTAGGCGGGACCCCAAGGACCCCATGGCGTGTCGGCCAGATGCATATTGGTGGACACCATGTACTCGCCGCACAGCATGATGTATTTGGCCAAGTAGTTATTGTAGACAACCGATCCCCAGGCCCCGCCACAGGCAAACTTACCACCCGGATTGCTGGTCGTAGCACCGGTCTCCATGCTGCCCAACATGGGAACTCCTGGAATCCATGTATTCTCCGTGTCGGCCTTGAGGGATTCGTACTTGGTGATGTCAAACACGTCGTCACTGGCAGGGACTCGACTAATCCTGATATTCGAGGGCCCTCCACCGGAGTAGTGGTAGATGTAGTCTCCGTCCCGCATGATGGCCAGCATGCCCAGGTACGCTGCTTCAGTGCCTGTCAGCAACGGACCTACCCTGGTCGCAATAGGTCTGTCCTCGCCGAGAGTGACGGACGAAACAGCATTGCCAACGTCCTTATCGCCACCGGGACCATTTCGCCAATACTCTCGTGTATAAACCACACCGTGAGTCGAGTTGATCGGGGCGATATTGGAAGAGTACTCGCCCCAGATGTACTGTTCCGGTGGCTGTGGATCTCCCGCCCAAGGTTTGATAAAGTCTTGAAGGCTTTTCTTGCCTGCGGTATCGACATGCATCATACTGTCCGTGCCATAATAGCCCGGCGCCATAGTAAACCCACACGTCAGAACATCATCACCACACATCATGTCGCCGCAGTTCCAGATCACTTTATCTCCAATTTTCGCAGTACGACAGTTGTCGCCCCGTACACCGAGTTCGCCAAGTGGGTTCGCGAACGAGAGATTCCCAATATATTGAAGATTCCATCTAGTACCTTTGTCTGCTTTGAATTGAGACGGGGATGGTAATTGGCCGGTGGATACGGTGCTAGAGCTCACGGATGTTGATGCCTGCGACAGAGACGATGCGGCCACTGACCCAGTTGAAGCCGTGGTCTGGGAGGAGGCAGATGTTGGTGGCCCGGTCGCGGTTGAAGGCCAAGTGGCAGAAACTTCAGTGTCTGGACTCTCACCCACAGTCGATGTGGTCTGTCCATCTATGGGCGAGACTTCCGAGGTTGGTGTGTCAGATATTGGCAGGCCCGCACTGGACGTGGATGAAGACACATATGCAGAATTGGGCCCTTGGGTTGTCGACTGGGGCGGGGCCCACGTATCCTGGGCTTCGGACGTAGGGGCAGGCGATGATGCAGGCTCTGGTGTTGTCGAGACCACCATCCCAGGCGTGCTGGAACCTTCGAGCTCGCCGGACGTCCACTGCGTCGGCACCGCCGAGGTTGGAGGGAGCGAACCAGAGATCGTAGCAGATGCCGACGCAGAGGGAAAATGCATTGGCTGAGGTGCCGAGAACGTCAACCACGTACCATCGTCCAACTCGCACTCAATTGGCCGACCGCAGACTTGATGACAACCGGCAGGGAGATGAGTCTCATTGAAACCGAAGTAATTCGCATCTTTGTCAACTCGCTGGCTATGATGGGGTCCGTACCGGTGGCCGTGGCCATGCCCATGCTCATGCCATCCGAGGGGCGAGGTCCGGACCTCTGCAGTGCTGATCAACAGCAGAATGAATACCGAAAGAGCATGCATGATGCTACAACGTCAAAGGAATGGACGTCGAGAAAACTTACAGCACTCGACAGCACCCGGGAAACGAAAAGAGCGGAATGGGTGATCAACATTCCAGTGCCACGTTCCCTCATGGCCTACTTAATGTCTCGTGGCCAAGAGGATGAGTGGTAGGGCTGCCTTGTGTGGCCCCCTGGACAAGAGAGTCCATTTTGACATTTTGACATCGTGTAAACATCAAGATTGGCGTGTCTAGGTCCTGAAACATACCCATGTCAGGTGTGCTCCCGCAGTCCGTCCATGACAGCCTAAAGGCGATGAAGATTAATTTGTCGAGGGCCAACGTAGGTCCAGATAACGATGGTGGCGCTGGAGCATCACCACTCTCCTGTGAGACTGGTCAGCCTCAGAATGGTTTAATCCATGTCCAGCCCTCTGGTCGAACAATCATCAACCTTCAAGGGAGTGAAATACAAGTATGACGACGTGATCAGCTCGAGTATAAACGACCCACGAGGATGCCAGGAACCGACGCTGCTTTGTGACGTTATTCCTTAGCCGGCAGGGCACTTCAACGCCCCCAATCAGCACAGCAGATTGGAGGCAGGCACAGTCCCTCGACCGGCCCGGTCAAGTGTCGCACCATCGAAGCCACGGGGCCCCTAGCGTCCCGCCAGAAATTCGCCTCCAAGGATGATCTGATCACTCGCCCTGGTCGCGCGAGCCGGGGGTCAGCAAGGGCGGCATCACCCATTTTCCTAATCATGCGGGAGCCGCGCGCACTTCGACCACACTTTGGCAACGTCTTGCATGACAGGGAGGAGTTCGCGTATCGGCAACTGTTTTCCGTAGTAATGCAACGACATCTTTCGATCGATCCCTTCCTCTCTGTCCTCCCTGCAGTCGTCAAGATACCCTGCGCCATGATCAGGAAGTCAAGTTTCGTCCCGCTGCCGACTTGAACGTGTCCGTGTATTGTTTGCTCTGGCGGATCGAGGAAGCGTCCAGTGGTCGGAATTCCATATTGCTGTGCGGCATGCTGGTAGTAGGCTTGGTGCGACCACTGATGATGACTGACGATGAGGAGGCGCCTCGGCAGCGAGGCGACAGGCCATGCCATAGCCAATGCCACTCGTTCCTCCCACCACCAAAGCTCTCAGACCCATGTCGTCGATCTGAGGGGTGTTGCTATCTGCAGGACCTGGTATGTGATGGATGTCGCAGCCGACGGGAAGCAGGAGATGTCCCTCCAGGTAGAAGTGACAGATACAATAATGGATGGGAGGCTTCTAGTATGTGTAGAATATCCTCTACGAAAGTGAGGTCGAAAGAGACTATGAGACGAGGTGGACGCCTGTATATGCTTCCGCTGTGCCGGCAAGAATATTTGTTGCCTGGGCCCGTGCTGGACATCTGTTTCGACTGGACACTTACCGCGGTGGCCTCGATGCCTCAATGTCTGGCACGAGCTTGTTCCAGTCGTCTAAGTATACAAACCACCAGGACCACTGTCTCTGGATACCAGAACGCTGTCCTCCCTTGATCCTGCACCTCTCTTTCGTCCTAGTTTGATTTCATTTCGTCTCCTGTTGGTCCTTCTCCTCCCTCCTCAAAAACTCCCTGATAACATTCCCCGTCACTTTGGCCACATTGTTCTGATAATCATCCCAACCTAAACTGCAGAACCAGTTGATACTGCCTACCGAGAAGATGGCCCCTCCAGCCTGAGTGTCATAATACACCATGTCCGACCTGATTTCGTCGGTCTGCGTTCCCAGGGTATTGATGATAGGGAACCCTGTGCACTCGGGCGCGATGCCAAAATCGTCAGGGTGTCCCGTGCTGGTAGCGACGACGACGGCGTTGGTGGGACTCCCACACGCCAAATCGAAGCTGTCAACCTCGTCACCACTGGCACCGCCGCCGAGTCCATACTCTCCTATCAATTCTCCGTCTGGGACGCCTTCAAACATCCACTTTAGAGCCGCGGCTTCACCTCCCTCGGTCCTCTTATACGGAACCCCGGGTCCCGTGCCCTCTCCATTGAACGCAATCCCAAATAGACCGTGGGACGATCGTCCTCGCGTCCGCCACAGTCCGCCCTGCGTGCCGTTGGTACTCATGAACCGCTCGCCGCCAGGAAGTGTATAACTCCTCACTCCCTGGTCACCGCGCCTAACCTCAAGACGCCATGGTCTCTTCGGATCGACCGCCGACACCCAGTAAAACCCATTGCCGCCCAGGTACATCAGGTTCCCCCCGCGTCGGGCATAGTGCTCGTAAGCATTATAAGACTGGATGGTAGGGTACTCCGGGTGACAGCCCGTCATGACGGTGTTGTAGGGCGCCAGAGCCGCGGCACCGTTCAAGTGCAGGTCGTGGTCCGTGAGGACGTCGTACGGGATCTTCTCACGCTCCAAGTATCCTATCATCATCGACTCTGCGCTGAGCTCACGCGGGCGGCTGAACGCCCACATGATGTAGCCGGGCCGCAGGTTCAGAATCGGCCTCTTCGCCGACGAAAACACGACACCCGAGTCGTCGTTGTGCACGTCGTAATTCGAGTGGCCGCAGTCCAGGCGTCGGTGGATACGGTAGAAGTCTTCGGTCCGAATGGTCTGGTTGATGTCGAACCCCGGACCGACCTCGACGGAGGACGAACGGTTCTGGTCCGCCAGTTTCTCGTTCGCATAAGCCAGGTACGTGAAGGTCGAGAGGACGAGGGCGACTTTCGCACCGACTTGGGCCGTCGTTTCTTTCGTCGGCCGGACCATGAAGGTGATCATGTCTGAGGTCTTGCCGTTTGTCGACGTCGCCTCGACCGCGTAGATCCCCGACCGAGCGTTGGGGGGAAGCGTGATGGTGAAATCTGTCTCCCATGCCGCATCGTCCAGGTCATCTTCGTGGAAGTGGATCGCCCCGTAGCCGTACTTGGCCTTGGTCCAGTCTACTTCGCTGCCGTCCCAGTCGAATCCCGGTATGGCTCTCGTAGGAGCGTTGACGAGGACCCCGTCGTGTCCGTTGCCGGATGCGTCGATGATGGTGTCTTCGGAAACGTTTCGTGCGAAGTCATATTTGACCAGAACCTCGCCTTTGGGACCCAGAGACTCGATCATCGGGCTGTCGATACGGCCGTTGAAGAAGTTGGTGACGCGCGGGGAAGCAGACGTCGGGCTTTCTGCAAAGCTGCCCGCGAGGAGAAGGATGTTGTCAGGAGACAGTTTGACCGCAGCCACCGAGAGCTGCTTTTCAACATGTACCGCTGCGCCTGCCTTTTCGGCCAAGTACGGAATCGGCAGCAATGAGAGCGAGACATGGGCGTCTTTCAAGGTTACCTTCATGCTCACCCATCGTTTAATGGCCGGTTTGAAGTCTGTGTGGATGACCTTGACGTCCGTCCCGGTCCCGAGCCAGAGCTCAATTGCCCCCTCGGTGGTCAGGACGACGGCAAATCCGCTCTTTGAACTCACATCAAGCGTGGATATGACTGTCTGGACGTGACCTGCTCGAGTGAGGTGCGGTTGAAAGTGCAGTGACACTTTGATCCCATAGGGGCCCGACAGCGATGCCCCCCATGCGTCTGTTCTGGCGTAAGAGCCGATCCGGGCGACTTGATACCGACCCTTTGCGGTCCCACGAGGTATCGAGGTGATTTCCTCAAGCTCCTTCTTGGGAGAGTGTTCGACGTCGACGCCTTGAATCACCCTGACGGCCTTGTAGGTATATTCTGGCTCGGTACATGATACCTGCGGAGAAGACGTGAGTACCGTGTTCGAATAGGTCAAGTATGCTGTGACGAGTATCCTGATCATGGACGGTGCAACAACCATGCACTCTACTTACCTTGATCGATACCGTCTCACCTGGCGACGCTATCCACGGGTCAGCGTAGCCTATGATTTCAGGCGGATAATCCGCAGGAGGTGTGTCAATGGTTGTCGCCATGTTTGCGTTCGCTGCTGAAGAGGGATGGATATCCTTGGTATTTAATTGAGGCTTTGACGACGAGGATCACAGCTTTCGGTCGAGTGTGTATACTGTTTTGGACATTTAAGACCTCCCGTCCTGGCGTTCTTTCGTATCCCGCCTATATTGTCTGTCTGTTCATTGGATTCACGAAGGCGCGGGTGGCCCTCTTGAAGTTGAAACTATGAATATACTTTACTAAGACCCCTGTGGTATCAACCCACACAGATCAATGTCTACCTTCCTCTGCTTTCCCTTACCCTGGTATCACGGTGTCGGATATGCGCGCAGCATCTAGGTAGATAACTCGCATCCTCCGCATCATCATTGCGCTAATTATCGGTATTGGAGGACGAGAACCAACCGTCATTTGCATGGGTTGGTTCTTCTCGACTGCCCGATTGGGGATATGTCACAAAGAGGATCGGCATGATTGGAAACTCTACTGAATTGTACTGCACAGTTGTCGTACAACTCTTCCAGCCCGTCTCCGTTGCCTACTTGGGTATACGGAATCTGTTTACCTGGGTACCCTTATCCTAGATAACCTCTTGTCATGATACAGTGCCCAAGCATCTGCCCGTGGGAGCCTGTGGGGTCTTTGATTAATCAAACTTGGCGATTCTTGGGAAGCGGGATCGGGCAGACCCAGACCCCCTTTTTTCCTATACCATAGGTACAGTAGTTACTAGATAAAGGGCTTGAGGAGAGAGGTCATGGTATTAGTGACAGTAGTTACACCTCCTCGAACCTCAATTGCCTGCTTAACTAACTCAGTAGGTAACCTGTAGATATTTGACAGCCGGCCGCCGACAAACGACCATTGCGGTTATCTGCAGACTTGTATCAAGCTGAGGTACTGTACGTAGGGGGGGTACTGCTCCGTGATATTACTGCCTTGGTACTAGTGCGCGCTCCTCCATACAGATCTCTCATGCCTCTTTCGGCCACTGCCCGCGCGTCCGCCGGTCGCGATAGACGGACAATAAGAAGGTCAGGATTATTAAAGAGCGTATCGACAGGCCGACAGACCGGTCGAACGACCCACAGACAGGCGCTGACCCATTTTGCACCTTCTCGATAACATGCCAGGTGATAGTGATAGTGATAGGTACACTAAGTGGCCTACCTCTTATGTCCAATAACTTTACTCCGTACAGTCTACATTTAGGTACTTTCTACATTGCGTGTAGCCATATGAAGTATTCTATACAGAGGATTGAACGGTACGAGTCCGGGTGTCCAACTCCGAGTACAAATACTGGGGCCCTGTACTCTGCAGGGATAGAATGAAGTGATTCGTCCCAAGCTGCAAGTCTCATTGGCCCTTCACCAGCCGGCCAGCAGAGCTATCCAGCCAGCCCAGTGAGCCGTCTGATCGTCGGCTGCAATGGACATGGACATGGCCGCACGGGGAAACCGCAATTTGATACCCTGGAATATACACTACCTGTTGTATTGTACCAACCGCCTCGCCTAGTGAGCGCGACGATCTTCACGCTTATCAAAGGCCCAGAACGATAGCAAAGGGTCTCCTCGGTGGGAAGTAACTCGTAAAGGCAAGAGAGGCACGAAACGCTCTGACGCAAAGTGCTCACATGTCCCATTCACATCATATCAAGACGCTAGTTTACCTTAACAGGCATCAGAGGTACGACTATCTCGGTCCCGACCTTGTACATGATATTGAATTGATATCAAGTTATTGTTATAAAGCATATAAGAAATGGGACGGGATTCCCTGCTCGTACTTTTGTCGCTGACCCGTAGTAGTTTTGGGGCTTCCATTGATACCCTCAAAAACCGACACCACACCTGTTTCTTTTCTCCAAACCAGAGTGAGAAAAAAATCCGGGAGAGAAGCCCTGTGATACATACGTCCGGGTCTCACCATGGCGGCACACAACAGTCGCGATGTCGTCCCTGGGACCATCCATCTCGTCGATACGGATGCGGCAGACCATTCGCACAGACATGATATCGTGCTGAACCCGCGTCCCAGCTCGGACCCAGAAGATCCTCTGAACTGGTCCAAGACACGCAAAGCCATCGCCATTACCATGGCGTACATATACATCCTGGGGATAGGCATGTCGACCACCGTGCAGTATTCGATCTTGACCAATATCGGCGAAGAGACCAATATTAGCATAGGAGATATCAATACTGGCACAGGATTGGTGAGTTTGCTTTCCATCCTGCCCTTGCTTCTGTAACAGGTAGAGATGCAGCCATACTAATCGAGTAACAGATGTTCTTGTTCGCTGGGTATGCTCCCCTTTGCCATTCCTCTAACGTCGAGGAGGGCTTGAAGCGGCCACAAAATTCCCCCAGTCTCCATGCAATCATTTTTCTGACGTGTTTTTGTAATAGTTGGGGTTGTCTGATCTGGCAGCCTATCGCACTCACATATGGTCGTCGTGGGGTCTACATCCTCAGCAGTCTGATCGCCCTTGGACCCATGGTCTGGACCGTGTACACTTCCTCGCGAAGTATTTGGTGGGCACATCGCAGTCTTTTGGGTCTGATCGTTGCACCGGTCGAGTCGCTCGGTGAGATCTCCGTTTCGGACTTGTTCTTTGCCCACGAGCGTGGAAATTACGTGAGTCTCTCCGTAAAGTGTAGCCAAAGTCGAATCTCGGAGTCTGACCATTGCGATACAGATGGGAATCTACACCCTGCTCGTGTTCGGATCCAACGCTTTCGCACCATTCTTGGCGGGTTTCATCACCGACGCCATGGGATGGGAAGCGGCCATTTGGTTTGGTACAATCGTCCTCGGTGTCTGTCTTGTCATCATCTTCTTTGGCCTCGAAGAGACCATGTACTTCCGCCACACAATCGAAGGTGTTGACGAAGGAGCTGCTGTCGAGGTCATCAAGGGCACTGAAAACTTGGACGAAAAGTCTGCTGCCCTGTCCACAAATGCGCCGATTCCTCAGACAGCGTCACCACCAGCTGAAGTGAGCTACTCTCAAAAGCGCACCTACTTGCAAAAACTTCAACTATTCCGACTCGACACGGGCCGGCCATCCGTCAAACAGATGTTCATCATGATGATCCGACCACTGTTTATGTTCTTTTACTTCCCCAACGTCGTGTGGGCGGGCTTTCTGTACGGTGCATCGTTGTGTTGGTATAACGTGCAAAACGCAACCATGGCATTGATCCTCAATGCACCCCCATACAACTTTTCCGCGCAGTCAGTCGGCATTTCCTACCTCTCATTGCTCATCGGATGCATTGTTGCATGGTGGTGGGCTGGCTGGGCTGGCGACGAGATCGCCATCAGACTGGCCAGACGGAACCGTGGTATTCGTGAGCCCGAACACCGGCTGTGGCTCTTGTTGTTCTCTGGTACACTTGCCACCGCAGGATTAATCCTGTGGGGCGTTGGTGCTGCACACCAGACTCATTTCATGGGTCTTATCATCGGTCTTGGAATGACGAGCTTCGGAATCGTATCTGGAGGGAGTACTGCGCTTGCGTACGACGTCGATTGCTTCAAGGAGATCGCCGGCGAATCTGTGGTTCTTGTCATTGTCATTCGCAACACTATGGGCTTTGCCATGAGTTATGGTATCACCCCATGGTTGGTGAATACTGGGACACAGAACTGCTTCATTGCGGTTGCTTTCCTCTGCCTCTTCTGCAATTTTAGCTTTTTGTTCATGACAGTCTGGGGCAAGAGGCTGCGTCGACTTTCCGCAAAGAAGTACTGGGAGTATGTCGACACTCTGATTGTTGCAGCGCACTGAGGCAGCGACCTGGAAGGAGTTGATTGGAGCGTTGGTAATGGGTGGTGACCTGCGAATTTCAAGCGACGGCAGATGGTAAAGATCAGCGAGGGGGAACGATCATGGAAAACCGAATGAATGTTTAGTAGTCGCAGCCAACTCTACTAGAGTCATAGCATCACTCGAACTACTGTCACTTCTGTAGGCATTCACTTCAAACTCCAACACCGAGTGGCAGAGGCCAATGTTGCCAACTGTGCCTCCCAGAACGCGATAGGTCCGTTGATATGCAAATAGATTTTAGGTACTCACCTGAAGTAACGTACCTGGCAGGTTATCGCTCGAGAACCTCTTGCTCAACGGTCGTAGTAGCTACATTCCAGTCTTCTAAGTTGCGTCCGTACCGCAGTGACAGTCACGCGGCCTAGAGAGGGAAGCCTTTCGGATGGTAACAATCGTACGCTGCATCCAAGTGGTAGTGTTGTCGTTCAATGGGCGAGCTCGAAGCCTGGAGCATCTGGGGATGGACGTGGACTGGGCGCACTAGGCTTTAAGGGACAACTTGATCCACGGCGTCCCACAGTCCTCGTAAGAGAAGCTATCTCGGAACGGGCAATGCTGTGTCACGCTCCACGATCCCGAGAACCTCGAATGCTCTGAAATTCACCCTCGGTTCGTCCTCGAAGATAGAGTCGCCGGTGTCTGACTCAGGCTTGCCGAGGGTGGGATTGCACTCGGAGTCAATGGCGCGCCACTGAGCTAGGGCAGGTCTGGGGTAGAAATTCAAGGATTCCGCTCGTCGAAGTATAGCTGCGCCTAGACAACGGTCTTGGTATGGCAACAGGAGCCAATCATTTTCCCGACATCTCCACCATAAAACATGGCGGTATTCTTGGTATATCTTGGGCCAAGTTTCTCCACGGTTTCTTATGACAGAACATCCGCAAACGAGAATGCTTCGATCCACTATGCAGCACTTCCTCAGGTTCTGCTAAAGTTACGAAAGCCGACAGAGGGCGGGGAAAGGCCAGATGGATTGCAAAAATCCCGAGGCAAAATCATGAGATACACAGGAATGCAGTTGATATGGCCACTCCCTCCACGGGTACTTAAGAGTATGATGGTCGTCCACAGATTTCTTCACCTGTTGCATGTACCGAGAAAAAGTGAAATAGTTGCCAAGAGCTGCTTTGTGTTATCGCCACTCGAATCATGTCTGATAGCCCAAAGGATCCTTCGACTGAAAAGCCCATCGAAACCATTCATTTGGAGAAAGGCGACGATGCTTCCTTGACGTCGTCGAAGGCCGAAGGGCTTGAACCTCAGGGAGAAGAGCCAGATTGGTCTCCAGAGGAGGAGAGCGCACTGGTGTGAGTCTCTAGACATCGTCTGGCGTGTTGAGTTGACCGAACGGAATGCAGTAAGAAGCTAGACTTCCGTGTCTTCCCCATGCTGTGTACAGTTTTTGGTCTCAGCTTGCTCGACCGGACCAATATTAGTACTGCTTATATTGCCGGCCTGGCTGAAGACCTCGACCTCCACATAGGATCTCGTTACTCTATCGCCTTGCTGGTGTTTTTTGTGGGGTACGCGATCTTTGAGCTGCCTAGCAACTGGATAATACGCAGACTTGGGTAAGTGGAATGCTGTATCCGTCCCCTTTCCGACGAATGCTGATATATGTCTATGTCTAAGAGCTCAACTCTGGCTCAGTTTTCTGATCATTTCTTGGGGTCTTGTCGTTCTCTGTACTGGATTCGTTCAATCTTGGAAGACTTTGACGGTCTGCAGAGCGTTGCTGGGGATATTCGAAGCTGGGTGTGCGTAGAGAAGGACCTTTCCCCCTGGACCCAACCGCGCTAATGAGTTCCAAACAGTGTTCCCGGGAGCAGTGTACATCATCGGTTCCTGGTATCGTCAATACGAGACTGCAAGGCGCGTGTCCCTGTTCTACATGGCATCCTTGTTGGCATCTGGCTTTGGTCCAATTCTCGCGTACGCACTGTCTCTAATCAGGGTCGGCAATGGTGATTTCCGCCGAGGCTGGCGATGGATCTTCATCATTGAAGGCATCTTCACTGTTGTGGCTGGTCTTGTCGCGCCCCTCTTTCTTGTCGAATTTCCTGAGAGAGCTAAGTGGCTTACACCTCGACAAAAGCATATAGCCTCTGCCAGGCTGGTGACCGACAAGAAGTCCAAGGAGTATGTCCATCCCACGCTTAAAGAGAGTATGAAGATGCTGCTGGATTGGAAGCTCCTCATCTACTCTCTGCAATATTTTGTCTGTGCATCCTCGGTCTATTCGCTGGCGTACTTCAAGCCCATCATTCTGAGACAGGGAATGGGCTTTAGTTATGCGATGTCGCAGGTTTTGGCATCGCCACCATATGTCTTTGCCATTATCATGTCACTGATCATGGCTTGGGTGTCTGACAAATACCGAACGCGCTGGACCGTGCTATGTGCGCAGTCTTTCACAGCCGTTGTGGGCCTCTTGATCGTGCTGTACGCAGAGGCACCCGGTGTTCGGTACTTCGGACTTTACCTTGCTATCTTTGGCACGCAAGCCAATGTCCCCGGAACGCTATCGTACGGCCAGAGCAACACTGCTGAGATAAGGAAGAAGGGTGTTGTGGCTGCCGCCATGATCAGCGTAGGTGCAGCGGGAGGAATATGCGGGAGTACGATTTTCAAATCGAGTGATGCACCGAGATATATACCGGGTATGTGGGCCACCATTGCTATGCAATTGGCGTACTCGGTTTCCACGTTCGGGCTCAGCATGTATTTGAAGCGACAAAACAGACTTGCCGACGAGGGGAAACGACCAGCATTGGAGAATGTCGAAGGTTTTCGATACGCGCCCTGAGTTGCCCGGTAGTCTGCTCAATAGATTCGCTCTGATGGTTTTGCTGGCAAGAGAATGGAAAGTCCGATACTTACAGACGAGACACCACTGACCATTATTTGCGGCGGCGATCTGGGTATCGTGTACAGACCTGAAAGGTGCTGCATATCTACAAGCAGATAGTAGCGTTCCTCTCCCTGGAGTTGGTCTCCTCGAATGGGGACGATATACCGTCTGCGTCTCTCACCGTTTGAGTTCATGTGCTGGTTCGAAGCCCCCATTTTCTATACACCTTTACCATTTAAGTAAAACAGCCACTGCTTACACTGGAGGAGTAGGAACTGCGACCTGGGATTTCGAGCTATTGATGGAGTATTCCGGTCGCTGCTTGCTGACGATGGTCCTTGGGGTGGTATGTAGTAGAGTGAAGATGAAAACAAGGGCGTCTATCCTGGTGCTCAAGGACCTTCCGATCGTACCCCTTATTTTACGAACCTTGTTAAAGCGGCGGATACAAAGCACCGGTTTTGTCGCCAAGCAAATTGTCAACTGGCGCTGCATCTCAAAGAGCAACTTTAATACCAGCATCGGCTTCTACTCAATTTGTTCGTTGTTACTCTTTCTTCCTTCCTTTTCTTCCTTCTTGTGGCTGTAGAGGCCCGCATACTTGGTATTACCAGCTTTTCTTTCTCTCAACGTGGAGATTATGCGACTTGAAGCTCGGTAGTCTATTGTTCTTGGGAAAACGCTGCGGTATAGGTACACTTCAGACAAAGTTGAGCTGGGTATTCCCTTGAGTCGCACTGGCAACCGGCTGGAGATCGCGTCCACCACGGTCGCACTTTATTCCATCGCCATGCAGTCTACAGCCGTATTCTCGTCGCCGTCAACGGCATCAGGCCGTTTCTACAAGCTCTGCGCCCAAATACTACAACCTTCGACTCGGCGACACCAATCGTCCTATCGTCGGGCAAGATCGAAGCTCAACGTGAAACCAGATGCTTCGTTCTTGCCTTCCAAGACCGAGCAACACGACCACATCCTCTTCAATCCTCCTCCGAGCATGCCCAATGTCTACCACACGCCCAATATTTTTCTCCCCGACAACGACCGAAGGAAAATCATACCGGACCGCGAGACTCGCGAGGCACAGTTGTTGCTCAGCGAGCGCATACCTGCTATTAAAGGACAGCAAGAGAAGAGATACCACCTGACAGCGAAGGATGTGGAAGAGATGAGGGCCCTGCGAAAAGCAGCTCCGTTAGAATGGAGCGTCAACAAACTATCCAAAAAATTCGACTGTTCTCCAATATTTGCCATGTATGCCACGGAAGGGCTCGCACCAGAAAAACAAGAGATGCAGAAGACAGTAACCAAGATTGTCAAGTCGAGATGGGGAAAGAAGAGACGAGAGGCACGCGAGGATCGAGAACTACGTAAAGAGAAGTGGTACAGGGACGAATAAGACCCATCTATTGTACAATATGAGCGATTGCCGGCTTTCAAAAATGTAAAGATAGTGTTGATTGTCTGGAGCAGCCTTTAGAGTAAAGTTCTGCTGGTCAAATGCATAGTCGTGTGGGCAATTCGTAGCCTCGCCTGGCCATGTTACATTTCTGCCGAATCTACGTCTTCCACTACAAAGACTCACCCAGGGCCGATCTACCCGTAGGTAACCTTGCTGGCAAAACACATGTTACTTCAATCTCGTCCTTCTCCATTCTCCTTCAAGAGTCTGCGCACCTTGTCAAGTACCTTTCCTCGATCCCACCTCCAGAACAGGTCCAGCCTTACTTCCCTGCGCCCATTGACTTTTGCACCAGTCCGAACGTACTACGGCTACATCACAGACCACAAGATGGCGCCTCAGTTGGAACCCTACTTCAAGAAGTGCGATAAGGACCCCCATGTACATGAACAGGCACTGATGTTCCCAGGGTCGATGAACTGGCCGACTCGTTCATCGAGCGTAAGCAAAGATGCCCGCCGTGACACTACCGGCCGCGGGGTAGCGACTGACACGTTGAACAGGCCTGCGCAAAGCGGTCGCCATTCCCTCTGTGTCTGCAGACGAGGAGAAGAGAAAGGAAGTCGTACGGGTACGCTCATTTGTATCTCCCACAGGCCCAATCGGACATGACTGAAAAGAACCATAAATAGATGGGCCAGTTCTTAGCCACTGAGCTTGAGTCACTCGGTGCCGAAGTACAGCAGCGACCCCTAGGCAAGCAACCAGGCAAAGAGCACCTCGATCTCCCTCCTGTCATCATAGCACGCTACGGCAACGACAAGTCGAAACGCACCATCCTCGTCTACGGACACTACGACGTCCAACCTGCGCTCCTCGAAGATGGATGGGCGACGGAGCCTTTCAAGCTGACTATCGACGATAAAGGCCGCATGTACGGACGAGGAAGCACTGACGACAAGGGTCCTGTGCTAGGCTGGATCAATGCCATCGAAGCACACCAAAAAGCCGGCGTGGATTTCCCAGTCAACCTGCTCTGCTGCTTCGAGGGCATGGAAGAATACGGCTCCGAAGGTCTCGATGACTTCATCAAGGCCGAGGCCAAACAGTTCTTCAAAGACGCCGACGCCGTGTGCATAAGCGACAACTACTGGCTCGGGACAGAGAAGCCTTGCCTCACGTACGGCCTCAGGGGGTGCAACTACTACTCGGTCGAGATCGCCGGGCCGGGTCAGGACTTGCACTCTGGCGTGTTCGGCGGCACAGCACACGAGCCCATGACCGATCTCATGGCCATCTTGGGCAAACTAGTAGACGCCAAAGGGAAGATCCTCATCCCCGGTATCAACGAGATGGTCGCGCCCGTCACCGAGGAGGAGAAGGCCCTCTATGGCCCCATTGCGTATACGATGGATAATCTGTACGAGAGTCTTGGCAGCACGACGGGCATCTTTGACGACAAGGAGCGTACGTTGATGGCAAGATGGAGATTCCCTTCGTTGTCGGTCCACGGTGTCGAGGGTGGTTTCTCAGCCCCTGGTGCGAAGACCGTCATCCCGGCAAAGGTCATCGGCAAGTTCTCCATCCGCACCGTACCAGACATGGAGTCGCCAAAGGTGAACGAGGCAGTGTACAAGTACGTCAAGGACGAGTTTGCCAAGCTCGGATCGAAGAACAAGCTGAACGTCTACTGCCAGCACGATGGGAAATGGTGGGTTGCGAGTCCTAAGCACTGGAACTTCTCGGCTGCAAGCAAGGCCGTCAAGGAGGTCTATGGTGTCGAGCCAGACATGACCCGCGAGGGTGGTAGTATCCCGGTCACTCTCACGTTCGAGGAGGCAACTGGCAAGAATGTGCTTTTGTTGCCCATGGGAAGCAGCACGGACGCGGCGCACAGCATCAACGAGAAACTCGACCGGAGGAATTACATCGAAGGTACGAAGTTGCTGGGTGCGTACCTCCATTATGTTGCAGAGGAGCCAATGGTGGCTGCATAGATGTCTCGGTAGTTACTCGTGTATAATGTCCTGCACACCGACGAGAGCGGAGGTGGACTCGACTGTACATCTGGATGTCCTTGTTTGTCACAAAAGAAACTTCAGGTGCTCTAGAATGAGAAATGACAGACCGGAGGTTTAGACGCTCAAATAGTTCAAG
This sequence comes from Exophiala spinifera, assembly GCF_000836115.1. NCBI lineage: Eukaryota > Fungi > Ascomycota > Eurotiomycetes > Chaetothyriales > Herpotrichiellaceae > Exophiala > Exophiala spinifera. Next base: position 3,317,008 of record NW_015622517.1, on the reverse strand, counting down.
ATTCATGGACGGTATGGCAGAATTAATTGAAAACTATCGCTTGCATTTATGCTCTTCTCACCCTTGGGAAAGTATCGTTCTCGTATCGTACAGTTGCCGTCTCCTCATCAACCATTACGGCGCCGGTTACACACTCTCTCTTGCGAGTCCCTCTACCTCCGGGTCCTGACAAGACAAACCATATGCATAAACCAGGATGGACAGGCATAGTTGACTTTTGGGCATTCAAAGCCTCTCTTGAACAACCAAAGAATTCCCGTTTCGTTGGCCTGCCTTGGCCCGCTTCGTCGTTCCGTTGTCATTAGGGCGCATCCGTCAAAGGCACGTAGCGGACTCCCATATCCCTCTTTTTTGTGACCTTCCCGTCTTTGTCTTTGTCCACCACCCAGATCCACTGGCTGCCCCAGCCGTCCTTGTCTTCGACGGGGATGAACATCCTCCCGGGGGCTTTCAGCTGGTCGACCAGGCTCTGGTGCAGCTCGGCCGCCGCGGCGCCGACGTGGATCGCGTCGTAGGGACCGCCCTCGGGGTAGCCTTTCCTCCCGTCCCCGACCACGAGTTCGACCCTGCCCGTGTCCAGGAGCCGCCGGCCTTCCTCGGACCGCCGCATGTTCTCCCGGCTCATGTCGACCAGGCCCTGGATGTGGTCTACGCCGACGACGTGGCCGTCGCCCTTGCCGTCCGCGCCGCAGACGAGGTTCGCCAGCACGTGCGTGAGGTAGCCGCTCCCGGACCCGATGTCGAGGACGTTCGCGCCGGCGTCCTCGGGCATGAAGGGCAGCAACGACTCGGCGGCCGACGCGTGCATGTGCGGCGCGCTTATCGTGGCCCGGAAGCCTATGGGCTGCGGAGAGTCTTCGTACGCCGCGAGCGGGCTGGAGGGGCAGTAGTGCGCTCGGTCGACCGAGGACATGGACTCGCGGACGCGCGGCGACGTGATGAGCCCCGCGTTGAAGAGGTTGGTTATCAGTTCGGCGTTGGTGCGGCCGGAACTACGCCACGCCATGGTCTCGTTGGGGGGGCGGCTTCAGGAGGGAGAGGAGGAAATGGCTTGACCGAAGGCCGAGGTATGGTGGAAACGCTCCTCGAGACTCGAATGGGAAATGGGGTTGTACAGAGATGGGGAGGACGGTTGATCGATATCGGGAGGTTCGTGGTCAGGCAGAGAGTTCTGGGTTTGGGGAACCCATAGAATGGCTTTTCTTGGGAGTCAACCAGCGGAAACGTGGGATGTTCAGGGATGGATTTCAAGAAGGTTGGATGGATGAACCAGTTTTGTTGAGACAAGGACGAGACGTGGCTATGTGGTGTGAGACTTGAAAAGATGTGCACAAGAATACAGTTTCGCGGGGGTGTCACCAGGTCCAGTGCGTACAGTATACAAATATATGCATTGCACCTCATTGTCATATGTCATGGTCAAGTCGGATAAACTTCTCCGGCGCGGGGTTTGACGGCTTCAGCCTTGGCCGAGCCTCCTCGACTTCTCCGTACAGCCTTGCCCACCAGATGCCAACTGCTTCTGCTTGTACCACTTTCTTCTTGTAGGTGCAATACCTACCTTTGATTGCTATTTGTAATGCCTCCGGAGGCCGTCCGCAGATCAATGAGTTGAACATTGACGTGATGGCCCCGTTTTACACCTGTACGGTCTTGGTGTTCATTCCGCCTTCGCATTCTCCGCAGCCTTCAACGCTCTTTCAAATCGCGCAAGCAAACCGTTGGTGTCCTCCAATCCAACACTCAATCGGACCAGGTCCGCTTCTACGCCTGATTCTGCGGCCCAAGCCAATTCAGTGTAATGCGCAAGAATGGTGAACGGGCACGCGAGCGTGAAGTTTGTCCCCAGGCTGGGCCCCTTTTGACATTCAAGCGCGTCAAAGAATGCAACCGCCTGCTCGTATCTCTGGAACGTGACAGAGAGCAGTCCGCCATACCCGCCGTTCGGCGCGCGGCACGCGTCGTAGTTTGCTCGAGTCGGGCTGAATTTCGGGTAGTAGACCTGCTTGACGAACGGACACGATCGAAGCAGATCGACCAGGGCCTCCGTGTTGATGTTGATTCTCTCGGACCGGTAGATGAAGTTTCTGGAGTTCCGCTCCATGAAGACGGCATCCTCGGCCCAGTAGTTGTCCTCGTACTCGGTGTCGAGCGTCTGTTTGAGCTCGCCGTACAGTTGACTCTGCGGGTTGAGCACGGCGCTGCCGCCCATGACGTTGCTGTCGCCGCTAAACACCTTCGTCAAGCTGCTGACCACGATGTCCGCGTGGCGAAGGACCTCGATGTTGGTAAAGTTGCCGACCGTCTCGTCGATGACGACAGCAAAGTCGTATTTGTCGGCCAGTTTGCGAATGCGAAGGAGGTCGGGCGAGTTGAGCAGCGGGTTGCTGGGGAACTCGGAGAACAGCCCCAAGAACCGCTCGCCGGATTCCAGCCGGCGCTCGAGGTCGTCGAGACATGCTGAACTCCCTAGGCCGTAAAACTGGCAGCCCGGCCCCCACTTTTGTAGGATCTTGAGCGTGTCGACGTAGGGAAAGCCAAAACAGATGCTCTTGCGCGGCTCACGGCCGTGGGCGGCCGCGTTCGCCATGAGAATTCGGTGGGCGTTGAAGATCGACGACATCCCGGTCGGATACAGGTACACGTCGTCCTCTGATAGTCCCTGCTGTCGCTTGTTGCAGTCGCTGGGCGACGCCGCGAGGGCTTGTTCCAGCTCGGAATTCTCCGTCAAGCATCCACTTATCCTGCGTCGAATCGCGAGTTTGGCCTGTGAGGCCAGCTTGATGTTGAGGTTCCGGCCAAACCGCTCCTCCACGAACTGAGAGAAATCTTTTTCTGAGACGTCAACCGACCCATTTGGTGGTTGCGGGGTTTCGGTGGGAGAAGTGACACCGTGAATTATACCGTTCTGCGAAGCTTTCTGGTATCTTCGGGGTCCTTTCGAGTACACGTCATCTGTCTTTGCTTTCGACTGAGTGGTGACCGGCTGCAGGATTCCATCCTTCAGGGCTTTCAGGCAGAATTCTCCCCGCCGGCTGGAGATACCGTCCCCGGTATGCTGCCACACCTGTTTCGCCACGCCGAAGTAGTCCTTGGGGAAGAGTACGCAGAATAACGAGGAAAACGTGGTCTCATGGTTTTTGCCTTGGTTGACCGGCTCTAGTTGCAGTATATGCACCAGGCCAGCTCCGAGACCTTCGACTTTGTCGTAGAAGAACTTTTGACACCTCTTTGCGGTGGCAAGGGAAGGAAACAGCATGGCTCTCTCGCCGTGTCTGCCATGAAGCTTCAGAACTTCCTGTTCCAGTTCTTGTATGATCAGGTTGATGAAGAATCTGGGGTAGCCCGATTGCATCTTCGACACAATCCAATCTTCGCCTTCTTCGTAGCCAATGTTTGCTTTCCACGTCGGCAAGGATACACTCACTGCGTGCGCTGTATTTGGCACTGGTTGCCCAGGGGCCGCCATCATTGTGAATTGAGTTGAGATGTTGAGATGTTGAGATGTTGAGAAATCTAGGCGGAGCCGTGATGTGTTTGACCAGTGTAATGGTGACTGTTATGCGGGTGGGTAGTCAATCGCCTGGCACTAGAGTCATCAATGAAGATTTTTCCGATATCGCCGATAGACTTTCGTGCCTCATACAAAAATGTCCAGCTTTCTTTCTTCAAGGTATTGGGGGTATTGACGTACCCGACAAGAGTGTTTGCTTAAACAATCATATGTCTAATTATCTTGCAGAAGATGCTGTGACCTCAATACTACTGCAACATTTCCAGTCAAAGTTCCTCTTCTTCTGAATAACGGACAACTTGATGCTAAGAAGGTCTATTAATGACGAATCAGGTAGCGTGGTTTACGACTAAAATGGTCTATAAATTTTCTACTCTTGGCGACTCAAAAGTTTCAACATCCATCGCCAGCAACGTCCAAACATCATCCCAACAGCCTTTCCGTTTTGCGCGCATTGTTGTGTTTTGTCCACAGTTAGCGGTTGATTAAGAGTCTACATTTGCCCCCTGGACCCCGAAAATTGACGTGCAGGATTTGCCGTGAAGGCGTTGCTTGGCTATGTCTTTTGGAGCGCCTCACTCGAGGCACTCGCCAAAGAGGAGAAAATTAAGTCATAGCTCAAACGGATCTGCTGACGGAGAGCGCGACGATGGCAGTACAGCAAAAGGCCATACAGTGTTAAAGAAGCCCAAGAACAAAGCCATCAGCATACCGGCTAATGGAACAAACAAATCATCCATCCTGGCTTTGCAAGTCGCAGACTTGATTGCAGAAGCCACACCAAACTATGATCGATCGAATGCCAAATGGACGGGAGTCTCCAACAGGCTGCAAAGTATCATCAAGCGTATCAAGCCACGCTCCCCAGTGTCTGCGCTTGACGCTGTAAAGTCTCTCCGCAAGGAGAGCATCAGGATACCGTTTTCCGAACCACGACCTTCAAAGGACACCAAGTACAAGTTCGAGTTCACGGCCCCAGAAGAAATTGTGGTCGGCGGGGCATTGTCGCTGAAGTTGAGCGTCAATGGCGACAATGTGGTTCAGCTTACAACTATAATGCCACCCGAATTACTCCAGGAGAAGGACTATCTCAACAACCGTGCACCTCAAAAAGCTGCTTATTATCTGGCTTGCATTGCTGCCGGTGTCAAAGAAGCTGCAGGCTCAGAATTCGAGATGTCCTTCGCTTATCTCCACGGGGTAGATTATCTCCCTGTTCTGAGTCTGGCGCCCAAAGACAAATCCTTGTCAAAAGTCAAGCTCCACGTGGCAGCGGGCTTTCCAAATGACTCAATACCGATAGCAAAGACACTACCATCAAAGAACAATCTCAGACACGACACAAGTGATTCGTTGGAGACCCCGACGCCGTTCTACAACAGCAGCATACGGTACGCAGCGTCAACAAGTACTTTCAGCGAGATGATCAGGGCCGCAAAGAGCGCTTCATTCGATGACGCGTGCCGACTAGGGCAAGTCTGGCTACAGAGACTGGGCTTTGGCAGCTCGATTGAATCCGGTGGCTTCGGATTCCTCGAGTGGAGTGTGACCTGTGCCTTGTTTCTTCGGACGGGGGGTCATCGAGGTCTCCCCTTATTTTCAAAACAGTACAGCAGTCTGCAATTCTTCAAGGCGATGCTTCAGATTCTTGCGACTCGAGACTTTCGCGACCCAATGATTCTTAACGACGCATCTATCAGTATACCAAAATCAGAGGCACCGGTTCTTTTCGATGCCAACACAGGTGTCAATATCCTGTACAAGATGACCCCATGGTCCTACCAAACTCTCCAACATCATGCTCGGGTTTCTTTGGCCGCAGTCAATGCGCGGAACCAGGACAACTTTGATGAGACATTTGTTCTCAACACGGTTATCCCTGTCGTTCAGTACGACGAGATTTTCCGCGTCACGATCCCTGCAAAGAACATCGCCACGACTACAGAACTGCGCCAGCATCTGTCGAAGATGCACAGCATTCTAGTGCGCGGTCTGGGGGACCGCGTGAGCCTCGCCAATTTCAGCTTCCTGGTGGCTACGGACTGGCCGTTGAACCACGATCCTGCCTCTACAAATGGTGATCTAGATATAGAAGTCCAACTCCTCACCAATCCTGATGCTGTGGCACGCCTTGTCGACCATGGGCCTTCTGCCGATGAACAAGATCTGGCCGCAGAATACCGAGCGTTCTGGGGGGAAAAGGCCGAACTCCGTCGATTCAAAGACGGCTCAATATCCGAAGCACTCGTCTGGAAGCCATCGATACCCGTCACGCATCAAATTATTTCCCATCTCCTCGGTTTACATTTCAAGCTTCCGCCGAGCTCCATCTCTTCTCTCACACCGAGTCTCGATGCGGTGTTCCTCCCTGATGAATCCAACCTTGGGCCAAAGGACGCATTTCGCGTTATCAGCAACGCTTTCCAGACACTCAGCTCAACGCTTCACCACCTCCAAGACTTACCGTTGCCAATTCGCTCTATTTCTCCGACTGATACTGCGCTACGATCCGCTAGTGTAGGCAACCCTCTTCTCCCGTCCACAGCCAAGCCAATCGACTTTCTCATACAATTCGACAGTTCGACGCGCTGGCCGGATTCCCTGCCTGCCATACAGCACACAAAGATTGCTTTCCTGCTTAAACTAGGCGAACTTCTCATTGCCCAGGACTCCAGCCTGACGACGCGTGTGGGTCTCGAGAACACACCCTCGGCCACCACAGGCTACCTCAATACCTCTTTCTTGGACATCATATATCCCTCTCAAGCACCTGGTCTGAGCGGGATCTGCTTCCGTGCGAGGATCTTACATGATCGCGAGCTGCATCTTCTTCAGACCGCATTGGCTGATAAGAGTCTTCATGGTAGCGCAAGGGACGAGCTCGCCTCGGCGTTGATTGTGTACAAGCGAGAGTTTCTCGCGAAAAGTGCGCACACGAGCGCGGTACGGGCTCTTTGTGCCCGCTTTGCTGCTCTCTCGGGTACGATGAGACTCCTGAAGCGTTGGGTCGCGAAGCATTTGTTGCTCGGCGACGGCCACGTGCCGGAGGAAGTGCTCGAGGTCATCGCGGCGAGCGTGTTCGTGACACCGGCACCCTGGAGTGTGCCAGGAAATGCGACGACGGGGTTTCTGAGGGCTTTAAGCCGGATTTCATGGTGGGACTGGAGTTCGCGACCGCTACTTGTGGATTTGGGACTCGCGCAGGACTGGACAAAGGAGAGCATCGACGCCGTCAAAACCAGGTACGAGGCATGGAGGAAGCTGGACCCCGCTTTGAACAGCGTGGTCTGGTTCGTGGGGACCAACGTGGACGAGACAGGCGTCGTGTGGACACAGGGCGGGAGACCGACGAAGGTGGTGGGCAGTCGCCTGACCGCCCTGGCGAGAGCAGCCGTGGGGGTGCTTGAAAGCAAAGGCACAGGCATGGGCGGGGACGATTGGACGGGACTGTTCGAGAGTCCGCTCGGAGACTTTGATTTCGTCATTCACGTCAAGCCTGGAGTGGTGAAGGGGGTTCCCGAGAAGACGACGGCCAAGGGCAAAGGCAAGAAGGCACTTCTGAACGGAGCGGGAGGCGACTTCAAGAATTTGCAGATCGCAGACGCCTTGGACTCTGAGAGCCTGGGATACGACCCCGTTGATCTGTTCGTGCAAGACCTCAACTTCGCCTTCGGTGCGAGCGCCGTGTTCTTCCACGACCGATACGGGTCCAAGGTCATCGCGGGCCTGTGGAAGCCGAGTGTCTTGGGACGAAGGGAATGGCGGGTGAGACTGGGGTGGTCGAGCGTACCTGTGCCTGGTGCTGATGATGACGGGGACGACGAAGGACGGAAGAGCATGTGCGTCCTCAATAAAGATGGTATTCTTGGCGAGATTGCCATGCTAGGAGAAGGAGTTGTCAAGGATATTACTACCAAAGAGTAAATAGCCTCTTCAGAGGATCCATCATTCACTGGTTGGCATACAGAGACTTTTACATCTTAGCATCCACAACGATGCGATTGCTGGCGGCTACTTGATGGCCAGATATTGCCAGTCTTACGATACCCCGGAAGATAGTCAATGCTCTCTCAAGACATCTTCAAACCCGGGACAAGTGCCGACTACATTTTACGAACACGTTTTATATATTGTGGCTAGGTATGAGTATACTCTGACGCCACGGGTCGCTTCTCGCGCATGAATACCGAGCCACTTTAGATGTACTTTCTGTCTGGGTCCAAGGAGTCCAGAAGCTCCATTGTCTTTTCGTACCTGGTAAATGTCAGTGTCAATTTGTTCTCATAAGTCCACAGCACCCACATGGTAAAAACAATACCACCGCTCAGGGTCAAGCGACCAAGTCGTGGTAGCGCGCCCGACCAGAAGGTGAGAATCCCTTCGTTCTTGAAAATCGACGTGGCACAATTAAAGCTGTTTCGGTATAGCTGCTTCGCTTCCAGACTCTGCATTCGAGTCTTGATGGTGTCGAGAGGCATGGTCGCATAGACCGTGACAACCCCTGCAAGACCTCCAAGCGCGAACGTCGTCACCGAGCCGAGCTTCTCACCAGGTGCCACATACCCCTCGGCAAACTGCTTGAGACTGGTATACGTGCTGAATCTGACGGCACTGTTTGCCGCCTGTCGAGCTGTCGTGGGCACAAAGCCTTGGAAAAAGCCAGCAAGGCCCTTTTCTTTGAAGATAACCGATGAGCCATGAAGGAAACCTCGCATTCGCGGTTGTGCCCGTTTGCGATCATCTATCAACTGTGTTTTTATGGACTCTGAGGGCGTCACCGCCAACAGAGACTCTGTGATGCCGGCACCGAACCCAGCGGCCACCGTCCGAGGCCCGGATATTTGCCCATCCTCGTCGGACAAGAGATGCTTGTATTGATCGAAAGCGACAAAGCGCACACCTGCCTTGAAGGCATTACCTATGATGGCTGTGGTGCATCCTGTATACCATTCTTTCGAGGGAAAAGGAGGCAACGGGAGCTTTTTCTCGGTTGGCAGGTGGCGGTTCAGTTGGGATCGTGTCTTGAGGAAATCAAACGGATAGGTAATTGCTGCGCAAGTAGTCGTGAGCCATGCACGTTCAAACCATCTTATAAGTCGACAAGAGCCTGCCACACCGAGACAATCAGGAAGCGGGACCACTCACCAATTTCAACTGCGCCTGCGGTCGAGCCAGCTATGATCGAGCGCAGTGCACTGGGCTGTGGAATCGTTAGCATACAGTCACACCGAGATGGTCCTCGTGGCATACCTTTGCCTTGGTCTTGTCTCCATCGGCCGCAGAGGTGGCCATGGTTTACAGGAACAATCCCCCAGGAGTAGGGACGTCCTTCGCAAGACCGGTGTTAGATCTAGAAGACGTGGTCGAGCCGGCGTAGAAGTGCAAACGGTGCGAATCTTTTCTGGCATTGGCGCAGGTTGGAGTTGGAGAAGCACCTCCCTCACTGAAGTCATAAGTGACTAACTTGAAGCGGCAATGCAATGTTTTAGTGGCTTACTTAAGTTGATTAATTAAGTCAGGAAGGCACGCGTCCCAATCAATGGCAACGCGCCTTCGCCTGCGCTGCGCCCGCCCGCATTGTTATCATAGTCCAGGCTGCAACCCTCCTCCAGACTACTTTGCTGCAATCACTCTATGCGCATCCATTGACGCACATAGTCCAAACCAGCGCTATCATGGCGCCGGTAAAACGCGCAGCGCCCTACGACAGCGACGACGAGAGCGACGCCGACCAGGACCGCGCCAGACACTCATCCACACCCTACGGTTCAGAAGTATAACTTCAAGTGCGATCCTCAGAGTGACCCTTGCTAACTTCTACACAGCCAAAGCGACGGAGAACTAGTGACAAGTCTTCCACCGCGCAGGATCCCGATGCCTCCAGCAGTGTTAATGAAGCAAGCACTCCGCCCTCAGATTTTGGCTCCGACAATGATGAAGAGGATGGTGAGGCTGAGTTGGCTGCGACCCAGGCCATCGAAGACAGAAAGACCTCGAGAGGAGACCAGAATAACGAGCCTGCGCTCCATGGCATCTTGGAGGAAGTCAAAGTGACCAATTTCATGTGCCACGAAGAGTACGAGTTCCACCTGGGACCGTTGATCAATTTCATCACTGGAAAGAACGGCAGTGGCAAGAGTGCGATATTGACTGCAATTGTCCTCTGTCTTGGAGGTAAAGCCTCCGCTACAAATCGTGGTGCCCGACTCGCGAACTTCATCAAGGAGGGGAAAGATCATGCGACCATCATATGCAAGATCAAGAACCAGGGTGACTCAGCTTATATGCCTGATGTGTATGGAAAGTCAATACAAGTCGAGCGGCACATCTCACGAACCGGTGCTAGTAGCTTTAAATTGAAGTCGGAAAAAGGGCGTACCATTTCAACCAGGAAAGCTGACCTAGAGGAGATCTGCGATCACATGATTTTGCAGATGGAAAATCCTATGACTGTTCTGTCCCAAGACCAGGCACGACAATTCATCTCGTCATCCAGCGCGGGGGAAAAGTACAAGCTCTTCATGAAAGGTGTGCACCTTGAACAACTTGACCAAGATTACCGGATCATCGAGGAGCAACAAGAAAATATACATGCAAAGATCGAGGCGATCCGCCCGGATCTGAAAGATTTGCAAAAAAGACATGAAAGTGCAAAGAACAAGCAGGAACTGTCACGCAAGTATGACAGTATGCTCGATAAATTGCGTGACTATCGTCGACAGCTTGCCTGGGCTCAAGTGGCAGCCAAAGAATCTCTGAGAGAAGACTATCTCCAGCAAATCCGAGAAGCCGACACCAAGATTCAGGAAGCGGAGGCCAAAGTCGGTCAGCTCGATCAGTTGTTCCAGCGATCCGATCAAGCTGCGTCCGCTGCAGTTGGAGCCTATAACGATGCTGTAGCCGTCGTTGATCGGCTGCAAGACGAAAAGGCCGAGGCAAAAGCACAGCAGGATGAGATAAAGAAGGATACCCATGATGCTCACGCCGAGCAACGGAGTATTCGCTCGGAGCTGCAAACGGCCGACGAAACGATACGCGCCAAGACACAAGCAATCGAACAGGAGGAGCAAAGACTTGCTGAACTCAATGGCGGTGGTGCCGCAAGGCGCATTGCAGAGCTTCACAGAGCCCGCGAAGCCCTCAAGGAAGCAAAACAAGCGGAACTGGATCATGAAAGAGAACGAAGGGAGCGAGAGGCAGAAATTGAGCGCTTGGAGACTCTCGAGACAACCGCACAAGAAGCAATCGCAAGCCATCAGGAGCGAATCAGGCAACAGAAGAACAACCTCCAGCAAATGAACCACAATCGTGCTAATGCTGACGTCGCGTTTCACCCTAACATGCCAACGCTGCTCAAGGCTCTGGCGACAGATACAGGTTTTCAAGAGCGGCCCATTGGGCCTCTTGGTAAGCACGTTAAGCTTCTCAAACCCGAGTGGTCGTCGATTATTGAAAAGTCTTTTGGCAATACTCTTAATGCCTTCATTGTGACCAACAAGCGTGACGAAAAGCGGCTCAGCGAGCTTATGCGACGCGCTAAGGTGCAGACTCCGATATTCATGATCAACAATCAGCACCCGATGAACATTGCTGCCCACGAGCCTGATCCGCGCTTTGATACAGTGTTGAGAGTTTTAGAGATTGACAACGAACTTGTGAAGAGACAACTAGTCATTGCTCATCACATTGAACAGAGTATTTTGATTGCGGACATGTCTGAGGCCTCTGAGGCATTGTTTGGAGGACGACCGCTCGAGAAAGTAAAGCGGTGCTACTGCTTCAGCGCAGGCAGTCGCCTTCGCGGCGCATGTCTATTTTATCGTGGCTCACAAGCAGCGCAAGACCCGGTGCACGAATATCTCGGTACTCCTCGGACGAAGACCGACATCGAAGAATCTATCCGAAGGCAACAAGAGCTCATTGCAGAAATGAGTGAGCAGCTGCGCCGACTGGAAGAAGAATACCGAGCTGCCCGTGATCGCCATTTAAGAGCACGGCAAGCGCTTCAGCACCACAACAGGGCATCAAGAGATCTAAAGATTGCTGCGCAGAAAGCTGATGATGAGGTCGATCGACTGAATGAGGAGATCAAGCAGGACAATGCCGAAGGGGGCAGCTTGGAAGTTCTGCGCGAAACATTGCGAGAGGCCGAGGAACAGAAAACGGTCCATGAAAGCTCTTTCCAGGACTCAGTAAACAATCTTGATAGCTTAAAGGCTAAGCTCCGGAATGCCACTCGACAGTTGGCTGTTTTAGACGGTCGTATTGCAGAGGCTCAAGAAGCTGCAGACGAATTGCAGCGTCGGGCGCAAGAGGCCGATAAGAAACGTGCATTTGATCAGCGTGAGAAACAGCAGGCCGAGTCTCGAGTCCAGGATGGCATAGGAGATCGCGAAAAGTTGATGAGCAACCTGGCAGACTTGGACGAAACAATTGCCGCCTTCACGGAACAGGCCCGGCTGGTTTCGGAGAGAGTCAACATTCCTGAAGGCGAAACCTTCGAGAGTCTTGACAAACGCTACAAGCGATTACACGAAGACTATCGCAAATATCACGATCGGATTGGAGATCGAGAGCAAATCGCTGCCGAGGCTACCAGATGCAAAAAAGCATTTGACACTGCGCAAAGGGAATTGCAGAGTCTCGAGAATCTGCGAGACAAGCTTCAAGAAACAATGCAACAGCGTAAAGAGCGCTGGAAGTTGTTCCGAAGCTACATCTCAGCCCATGCGAAGGCCCAATTCGGTTTCATGCTGAGCGAAAGAGGCTTCCGGGGCAGACTGATCATGGACCATCATCAGAAGCTGATGGATTTGAAGGTTGAACCCGACATCACAAGGCGTGATGGTTCAGGAAGAAGCGCCCGGACCTTGTCGGGAGGCGAAAAGTCCTTTTCACAGATCTGCTTACTGCTTGCGATATGGGAGGCAATGGGGGCACCAATCCGGTGTTTGGATGAGTTCGATGTTTTCATGGATGCAGTAAATCGAAGCATCAGTGTGAACTTACTCATCGAAGGTGCGCGGCAGAGTATTGGACGACAATTTATCTTGATCAGCCCTGGATCGAAATCAGACATTCCGAGAGCTCCAGATGTCAAAGTCAATGAGTAAGTCCTCAAATCTTGTGCTGAAAAGCCTCATACTGACGTTCACCAGGGTCGCTGCACCAGAGAGAGGACAAACAAGACTAGTACTAGCACCAGCTTAGGACTGTTTTTGTATGGCTACGCTGCCAGATGACGAGAAACTGAGGTCGTGTGCCTTGTTGCGTTGGAAGAAGGGAAGCCTGACGTCTCTCGCGTGCCCAGTACTGGAACACCATGCTCATTTCATCGGTTGTCTTCGTAAAGGGCCACGGGCTCTAGGCAGATGCCCAGGAAGCAGTGTATGCCCGGGCGAGTGATACCTAGGTACGGGTAGGAAAGGGGTCAGCTTCTCAGCAACCCCTACAAGCACCGTGTTCACCGAAGCCACTCGGACCATACGGAGTAATTAATCGTATTGTCACTAGACAGATGGTTTGCCTGAGACATCGCTGTGTGTGTCTAGAACCGTGTGGAAGCACATGGGAAGCAGCCTTGCACCGAGTCCAGACGGTTCGGCACTAGTCCAAGGCTGGGGTTTGGCCGCAAAGGGAATAGTCGGGCTTGGGTCTTGGCGGCGCAAGGTTCCAATGGGCCAAAGTCACTAACAAGTAACAACCCTGCATCACTGCAATCGCATTGAAAACCACAATTCAGCTTTCCCACCGAGAACCTCTCTCTTGAGAAACAGCCTCAGCCTCAGCCTCACTTGACTTACGAGTTCACCAAGAATCATTTCTGACCATCTCATCCTACCATCCAGAGATCTATCCCTCTGAAGACTCACTAAATACAGCCACAGCGCGAGGCAAACTCAGATCACTCTCCGACACAAAAGGCTAACAAACAAAGCGAGGATCTCAACCTCGCTCTCCCCAACGTCCAAGCAACCTCTTCCTCCACGGACACTTGATCCTGACCTCGAGATCGAAAGTCCTGACCTGAAGAACATCTCTATTTCAGCGGCGCACACGAGTTGCCCCTCCCCTCACAACATCCCTCACATCAAGCAACCTCGAATTATTCACAATGACGGACGCTTTAGCCTCACAGCTAAATAAAACCTCGTTAAACGACGGTGCGGACGAGAGCAATTGGAAAGACTCACTCAAAATTCCCAACAAGGATACAAGACAACAGACGGAAGATGTCACGGCCACCAAGGGTCTCGATTTCGAAGACTTCTATATCAAGCGCGAACTAATGATGGGCATCTTCGAAGCCGGATTCGAAAAGCCCTCTCCTATTCAAGAAGAAACAATCCCAGTTGCCCTGACCGGTCGAGACATCTTAGCACGAGCGAAGAACGGCACCGGGAAAACCGCAGCCTTTGTCATTCCTACCCTCGAGAGAATCAACCCTAAAAACCCTAAGACGCAGGCGCTCCTGCTTGTCCCAACTCGAGAACTGGCCCTGCAGACGTCCCAAGTTTGCAAACTACTCGGCAAGCATCTGGGGATCAACGTCATGGTCACCACTGGTGGTACTGGTCTGAAAGATGATATTATCCGGCTGGGAGAGACGGTGCACATCATCGTCGGCACGCCTGGCAGAATCCTCGATCTTGCCAGCAAAGGTGTTGCAGACCTATCAGAATGTCCCATCTTTGTCATGGACGAGGCTGACAAGCTCTTGTCGCCCGAGTTCACCGTTGTTATCGAACAACTGCTCGCTTTCCTTCCCAAAGATCGACAGGTTATGCTTTTCAGCGCAACATTCCCCATGATGGTCAAGACGTTCAAAGACAAACATATGCGCAATCCCTACGAGATCAACCTCATGGATGAATTGACGCTTCGCGGTATCACCCAGTACTACGCTTTCGTCGAAGAGAAACAGAAGGTGCACTGCCTGAACACCCTGTTCTCCAAGTTACAGATCAACCAGTCGATCATCTTCTGTAATTCCACCAATCGTGTCGAACTTCTCGCCAAGAAGATCACCGAACTGGGATATTCATGCTTCTACTCCCATGCCAAGATGTTGCAACAGAACCGAAACAAGGTCTTCCACGATTTCCGTGCTGGCGTCTGCCGAAATTTGGTCTGTTCAGATCTTCTCACTCGTGGTATCGATATTCAGGCTGTCAACGTGGTGATCAACTTCGACTTCCCCAAGAATGCCGAGACGTATCTCCACCGAATTGGTCGTTCCGGTCGTTTTGGACATCTTGGTCTGGCCATCAACCTGATCAATTGGGATGACCGCTTCAACTTGTACAAGATCGAACAAGAGCTAGGTACAGAGATTCAACCAATTCCGCCATCTATCGACAAGAGTCTGTACGTATATGACAGCCCGGAGAACATTCCTCGACCGATGCCCCCTCCGGCTCCTGCATCCAAGGCCAATAATGCTCCTATGGTGTCAGCAAATGCTTCTGTCGGGCCTAATTCGAATGGTCAAGGTCAAGGTCGACGACAGTACAATCAATCCAATGGATACGGACAACAGTACAACAATCAAGGACGGGGTGGGTATAGGGGCCGCGGCCGCGGTCAGGGCGGCCGTGGCCGTGGTGGCTATGCTCAACAGGCAGCAGCCCCTGTCGGTCAAACTGCACAATAGTTCCTGAGAACTGTGGAGGCGTTGTTTTGATCTAGCGACTGTGTTTTTTGTTCTTTCTCTACGGCGTTGAACCTACCACCATGATCACGAGGGTCTATGATATGCGAAATGCGCAAGCTTGGAGTTCGATTGATCATGGTTAATACAGGTTTCTATCTTCTACCGGATCTGTACAACGGTGTCCGTATGCCTTTTTTTGCTTTACTCGGGTTGGGCGGAGCTTTCTGGATGATGAAGATCGGGTATAAAGGCTTTTTTGTCCCGTCTGCGCACGGGCTTCGTAAGCATCGATGACCGGATTGACCATGACATTGCACTGTCATGGAATTGGCCATTTTATTTTCTTGGAGTGGCTGATGAGCGTTGTTATCCTCAAAAGAAAGGGTCGAGCAGGTCTCAGCATAGGCACGGCAGATCTGCATGGCGTTTGTATGGGCTTTTCTTCTCCCTTTGAAGCTGGTGGCATATCGATCGCTCAGTTACACGACGACACTTTTCATCCTCCCTACAACATGAAACATTTCTTTTCTCCTCAAGATCATCACGATATCGAGCTTGACGCACCAAGGCACTACATCTTACTACGACATACCACAAGGCTCACACACCCTATTCCGCATCAATCTGACTGAAGGTTTTTCCAACCTTCCTCTCCTTTCTCGCGACCGAACCAACAGTGTTCATGCCATCATCAAAGGGGCACACACGAAATGATAATGTTCTTTCACTTCACCACCACGACTTTTTCTCTCTCGACCCTTTTCCCTTCTCACATCTACTCAACCTTCCATCTCCTGACCATACGAGATACGCCGTGGAGACGCTACACTTTTGGCCCGTGTATCTCTGAACAGCATACATCCACCGACAATCAAGTCTGCCATACGTCCTGCCAATTGTCTTGTTTGGCGCGTCAACTATTGATTAATGCCCAAACACTTCTTCTTCTCTTGTGTATGCAAGCAGACCAACCAATATTCTCACACAGGTGCAGCACTACACCTATCTACAAATCCCATATCATACCAACCGGAAAATCAGAGAATCAGAAAATCAGAAAAAAAAAAGAATAGGAGGGAAGCCGAAAAGTCTGAAAGCCGGGTTCGTGGGCGAGGTCGAGGTTGTTTGCGAAGTCGATCCGCGAGTACACTGCAGGCAAGTGCAGAATTAGGATTTTCAGAGAAGGTTCACGGATCTTTCTCTGTTTGAAATCCCCCTCGCACTCCGTTATGTGTAACTCGCCGCAAAATAACGCTCGCTCACACACCCTTCCTCTCTTGTGTACGTACCAAGAAGAAACCATGCTGACGACCGGACAAAAAGAAGATTATGATGATCTTGGTCTTGGAAGGAAATGTGGACGAGGACACTACTGATTACTTTGTACCTCCGTGTACCTACCCAGTTCCTTGGTCTAGTCAAGGTAGACTACCTCCCTACTTACCTCCCTACCTGTAGATAGGGATGGTAGGTAGGCCAGGTAGATAGATATATCTGGGGCCTCGCCAAGTTTTTGGTCAACTAGCTCTCCCAAAATGAACCAAGAGCATTCTTCCCTCTGTTTCTGTTGACGTCTGTGTTTATCTATTCGTATTGGATTGGAATTTCTGTTTCTTTTGGCGTTTCTCGAACTCTCGCTTTTTGTGGGGGGGGGGGAGGAGATTGGATTTTTTTTTATTCTCTTGCGTTCTGTGATACTCGCTCCTTGGCTTTTTTACCTTGCATCTTCCACCTCGAGTTGCCCCAGAACCAGCCACCCGTCCCTCTCGGCTCTCGACAACCATGTACCTAGGCAAGGATCACTGCACCAAATTCTCAAGGACCCAAGATTGGGTATTTGACTTTTGGCTCCACGAGAAGTCTGTCTTGGGTATATCGTTCCCTTGGGGGGGAACCGATCTCTGGGACAATCCAATCCAATTACAGCATCGCCAGTAAACTACCGGTCCTCAGAATCGACATCGACACCGACGCCACACCCTGTAATGCAGGTGTCTGGAGGTACCGTGGTACGCTAAATTTACAACCACAATAACACCGACGACAAACGTCCGCCCACGGTCGATATCCATCATGACAATTGAATTTGAACCTGAACCTGAGACTAGATCGAAGAAATGGAGAAATTTGGGATTACGGCTCGAGGTCTGCGATAAACAAAATGGTCGATACTTGACACCGTGTATGAGACAACCGGTATCGCACTCGGTTTTGGAGAGAAACCTCACTTGAATGTCAACAACCTCTTCTGTCCACTAGATCCACCGGCCGAATTCTTGTGACTCGGTTTCGTGTAAGAGCAATATCGATCCTTGATACTGACGACCTCGTAGACACCCTCGTCACTGGCGCGAATCACCTTCGTAAAGGCATCAGAGCTATCGTGTCTTGTCTCCAACACCTTTGGAGCAGAGCGACTGCTTCTCTTGACGTTTTCGGATCGGATGTACCTGGTGCAGAAACAAGAAATGTTAGTACTTCTGTTTAGTCAATCAAGGACAACTTTAGAGAAACAAGACAACATCAAGGGCAAGGGAAGCGCGCAGAGGGAAACATACGTAAACTCAAAGGGTGGCGATCCAGTAAATGAAAAGCTGATGTCGACTTCTCCACCCTCATGAATATCGCTGACTAGAGTCCTGCCGCGGCCCATCTCGACCGTCGGATAAGGATGAATGACCTTCTTGATTTCTTTTCTAGCTCGACATTTTCCGTTGCCCATTGCGTTGTCGCTGACGCCAGTAATCACAAATTCACCAGGTGACTCGGCGAGACGTCTGAACTCGTTCCCTGTGACATGAGCCTTACGCTCGCGACCCTGGAAAGTATAGTAGACGTCAAAGGGCGGTTTGCCACTGAGAGAGAATGACACGTGCTCCCCAACACAGAAGTCGTCGTGCGACTCGAGTGCGAGGATCGTCGGTGGGGACGACACAAATATGCGAACGGATGAAGGGTCTGATTCGATGATGCTTTCGCAGCCACGGCTATCTTTCACTGAGCGGATCGATACGCTGTGGGTTCCTAGATCTAGCGTAGATCGTGACAAGGGCCATGCGTATGTAGTGGACTGGATATCTTTTTGACGAATGATTTCCGGTCGCGAAGACACGCCGTGGTGGACAATGGCAATTTCGATGCTGAACGGCGGGACACCGTTAAATGTGATGGGGATGTTTTCGGTTTCTGCTTCGACGCTGGACGTGAAGCTTGGGTCGTCTTTGCAATACCCGTACGTCTTGCCGGGTTCGCTGAACTTTGCGCTTGGCGGAGCATATACTTGTTGCTTGACAATGAGAGGGGTGAAATGTTTCTTGTCGTGCGGGTACCGAGAGTCGCTGAGCTCGTTCAGCGAATATGTATATTCTCCGGCTCTGCTCGTGTCGAGGTTGATCACTGCACTCGTCCCAGCAAAGCTGCCCTCCTTGTTGCTGACGGCTGCCGGACCTTTGATTGGCTCGAATCTCTGATGATATTTGATGTGATAAGGCGCGCTTCCACTAAAGCCAAGGAAAAGGGAGGATTCGTCGTTTTGGCACACTGGAGGCTTTCGTACAGACCTGGGGCTGTCTCCCTGGACATCGGAATCTTTGATGGCCAATGTCGGTCGAGGTATCCAGGAAACTTCAAACGTATTGGCCTTGGCATCGACAACACCTGGGCAGCTGTCGTGAACTGAAATGATCTCATACGTTCCAGGTTCGTTGACTGAAAACACCGAATTTGCATTCTTCAAGAACTCCACGAACGGCTCGTCGGGATCTTCAAGGCGTCGAATGCGGACGGCCCACGGGGAGTTGCCTTTCAACCTGAGTGGCAGTTGAACTGTCTTTCCATCCATAGCCAGTGTTGATCGTTTACCGTCAATCTCACCGAAGCCTGCCCGAGGTTGCTCAGGTCTGATCTCGATTTGTCGCTGATCTTTCAACGGAGTACGGCAGCCTGATTTGTCCTGAACCCCAGTTAAAACAATAGCATATGTCCCTCCTTCCTTGAAGCCAGGAAGGGATATCGCATGCATGTCTACATCCGAGTGGACACTATACTTCTTCCTCTTGCCGCCGTGCACAAGCTCATAATCAAGTTTCCAGGGACCTTGGCCGGCCAATGCAACTTCCACCAAAACAGGCTCGTCGAGACACGCCTTAATGACCTGCGCATTAGGATAAAAAGTTGCAGATGCTGGCGGCATGATGTCTTGCTGGAAGACATAGCTTTTGTCCTTCAGGGATCTAGGGCCATAAACGCTATCTTCAATCTCAAGAACATTGTAGATATAAGAGCCGGCCGCATTCTCGAGTAGCTCAATTTGACCACGCATCCCACTGAACGATTGTTGCTTAACACGAGCCTGACCTTTATGGGTGATGGTGTACCTGACTTTGAAAGGCGGAGTACCAGTAAAATCCAAGTTGAGCGTCATTCCAATAGGACTTCCAGCACACTGGTCAAAAATGTCTTGTTTCTCGAGGGCGAGATCTGGGTCTGGAGGATTGAACAAAAGACACGAAGACGGCTCCGCGATCTCTCCATGACAGAATTTGCTGTCGACCGACTCAATATTGTACCGTCCAGGCTTTTGCACCTGAGGCTTTGACCGATCATTGACGACATCGAAACTGAATTCATCCGCGCGGATGGTCTCATCTTCGATATCCGCATGGTAGGTGTATTTGATTTTCAATGGCCAGTCAGACGGAGGAAATTGGCTTGCTGAATGAATACTGATTGGGAGACTGGTGGAATCTCCTCTTCGTACTGGAATCAATCCGCTTTGCTTCGAGTTGGGTAACGTCAGGCTAATACGAGGTCTGTTATGAACAGTCAAGCTCTGAACCCGAGGAGCACGGGGGTCCTTTGAAGTGCTCGAATAGTAGGTCACCTTATTTCCGAGACCATCTTCCACCTCCTCTACCATATACGAATAGCTTCCGTTCTGATGGAGTGACTCATTGATCTCGAAGGTCTCAGTGGTCGATCTGGTCCAGCCCATCTGAGGTCGATTCGGATCTATCACTGCCTCTGCGGCCTCCTCTTCCGACATATAGCCCGAGTCAGGGCGCGGTTGAACGTTCTGCACGATTGAACTTAGCTGCTTCTGATTTACAGTCTTGCTGTACTTCACTTTGAAAGGAGGCACACCAGACAGCTTCAACGCCACGTTGCTGAGATCGCCTGTGCACCGGTCTTCAGAAAGAGTTGAAATGGAAGCCTTAGGGCACGGCACAACTGCAACATCGAAACTCCGCTTCCGCACCTCCAGTTTCGTTGTGTCTATGACACGGTGGAGCTGATACAGCCCTTTCTTGGACACAGGATATCGTAAAGTCCGAGGACTGTTAGTCTCCGACCTGGGGATTCCTGCATCAGCATGCTTTTTCAGTTGCTTGGCTTGCTTGCTGCCGATCAGGATTGTTTCCACCTCATTTGTGTCAAGATCAAATCTGTGTAATTCGATCGAGATGGGAGTTGTCTGGTTGATTTGGATGGGCAGTTCGACGGATGGGTGGGAAGCATCCAGACAGAATGATGTCTTCTCGGGATTGAGGATCGCAGAGCCCTCTGGAAGAATATGAATAATCTGTTTCCCCAAAATGATTGAGGAATTCCGAAGAATGTCTGCTGGCTTGACCCGTGTCTCTGAGATGGCGAGTTCCCGATCATATGCAACCTTGACCAGAGCTCCTAACCAGGACAGGAGCGGAAGCGGGATTTTGTACATGAGAAAGGCATTCGCAATCGCATGCAAAAGCCATATTGTGAACGTGGTCGCAAATGAAAATTCCAGCCATGGAATTCTGAAGGCAGGAAGAGCCACGAAGAAGGCAGCATCAATGCCAATCCATTTCAAGAACAGCCATGTCGAGTCGAGGTCGTTTTCCACGCCGAACGAGTTGTACAGTCTCCATGCAGTCAGAGCAATGTAGAACGCGAAGACGTAGAATCTTTGCGATGGAGCATCGACTACCTCTGTGGGGATGAATGGATCACCTGTAGACTTGGAATCTACAGGTACCTTCGTCGGCTGCTTCGTGGAGGGCGCGGTTCTTCGAGAAAATGGCGAGCCTGGGGAGTCAAAGCTCGAACAATCTTTGGGATTTGAGTTGCGAAAACGAGGCTGTGTTTGGGGAGTAGTAGGGAAGGCCGACCGCAGTCGCGGCGTTTCGTTCATTGCACCATGCGGCTGTGGAAAGTCCTCCTCTTTTGCCTGAAGTGTGTGTTGTTCTCCTGGTCGCAGCCAACTCGAGGATGTTGCAGGTTTCGGGAAGTAACACTGTACTCGACAAGGTGCTGGTGCGTCTTCTTTGAACAGACACAAGATATGGCTAAACCAGCCTTTCTACAGGGAGAACACAGCCCCGGCAGAGCAATCAATCGGTTGTGAAGGTGGACAAAGAAAAGATTCAATGGCAGAGACCGGGCACGATTTCCTGCAGGCAGAGTCGCGTTTTCTCCCAGCGCGCGTCATAGTGTAGAGTCGCCCAGCCTTGTCAGCCTCGCGCAGCCTCGTCAGGCTTGGCATTGGCCGGCAAGGCTGAGATCTCCCTGGGGATTCGATGCTTGCAAAACTACAGGAAAGGTCATGTAGCCAGCTGGCAGAGTCCCTCAAGCTTCTACCAAACTTGTGTTGCATACCCGTCATCATTAACACTCGGTTAAGGACCTATACACTGTGTCATTTCCGTCACAGCAACATCAGTCCACTCTCCCTTGGATTCCCTGCCTCAACCTGAATGCATATCCGCCATGTTTGCTCTGTTCAATCCCCACTCTGCCTGTACTCACACCTTCGTACTCGCCAAACATTTCACGCTTTTTGCCAACTGCCTGCTCCGCTCTCTCGCCTTCAAAATGAGCCGCCACCAACCCGGAAGTACTCAATCGCTCCCGTATTCCATTTGAGTCTTTTGGGTGTGAACGCAGTGCTATGATGGCTAGCAATACGCCTACGGCAGCATACAGTGAATTCAACCCCACGAGAGCGTACAGAGGTGCCTTGGGAACTCTCGCAACCAACTTTGTGCTTCGCTGTTGCTCTTCCAGGTCAGCTCTGCCACTCATAATGCCAGAACTCAGGGCCAAAGCGGCTCTCGAGTAAGCCTGTGCCCACGAATCTGCCATCTGTTCTGTGTCGTTGTACTGTGACGCCGAATATGCAGCCGTTTCTAGCGCAACCTTGCCGAAGCCATAGTAGTTTCCCGCGTTGAGGATTGTCCCCACAGAGCCATTCGCCATTTCCGCGGTTGCATGTTGTACGCTTCCATTGAGGAAGTCGTAACTGATCTGATACGCAGTGGCAGTGCAATTCAGAAGCCAGCTAGTGCCACCCTGGCTTGGGACAACAACATTGCCGTCTGCAGTCTGGTCACCGGTGGCGGGCAGTTCGACGTGAGCCCAAACTCCAATGTGGTGAGGATTGCTCGGTCGCATGAGGTAAGTTTCGTTCCCAGACTCTGATGAAGCGTTTGCTAGATCCGTCAGTGCCGCATTGCGGAAGAATACAATGCCAGCACTCCGAAAAGGAAGTCCAGTCACAACATCGTTCTCTTCGCCGTTGATACTGGGCACAGCCAGATTCCCATAGAAGGCGTCTGTGCATGTGAAAGGCTCCAACTCTCCGGTCTCAGCATGGAGGCCGCATTGGCGACCGATTTGGGTGCAGGTGGTGTGCATGGCAAGGGATTCTGCCCTGTAATCGAGTCCATCAGGGTTATCAGCCGGCCCCAAATAGGCCATGCGCATGTTGTTGATGAGGACATCATAGACTGCGTTGGTGCTCGATGTATTGGACATGACTCGAGCGGCTTCGTTTGCTCCGACAAGGAACACTTTCCCTTGATCGCTGATGATGCAGTCGCCCGCATTAAAACTAGCTGATGATTGCGTCGAACAAGGACCATCCGGCAGACCGCGTCCAAGAGCCATGATGGGGGATTGTGGCTCGACTATTTCGATATTGATTGCTTCGATCACCAAGTGCAGCCATGTATCGACGGCTGCGATGGTGTATCCTAGAACTGTAAACAGAGTCAAAAGGATCAGCGCATTACGCACGCTGGAAGCCATCTTCTCCTTGTTCGGCCAACTCCGATATGCCACCAAGTTCAACAAAGGGGTGATACCGCCTGTCATGGATTCCAAGAGCATGCCGAATTGGTACGGCGTCGGTAAGTCTCGGTCTGCTATTTGCGAGTGCTCCTTCAGTTGTTTGGCGATGGGAAAAGACACGAGTGTCATGGCGCAAACGGTGAGTAGAGGTGCTACAGTGCTGGACCATGAAGCAATCGTCACAAGAGTTGTCGGATTGAAGTTGACATAGTAAGCATCGCTGTCGAGTTTCGTTCCTCGATTTGCCAGGGCATTGTTCGCCGTCGCTGAGGGCTCTTTCACCTCGTGGGCGAGCACCAAGCCCAGTGCCAAACTTGCCAGTCCCAACATGAGAACCACGATGAGGGCCACTGTCCCAAATATGATCTTCTTGCCTCCGCTGGGTGGACTCGTCAGGAAGTGAGAATCTTTCGGCGGATATGAAGGCAAGTCCGAGTCGCGCCGACCGTGTCCTGACGAGGGGAATTCGTCGCGACCCATTTCGTCAAGAGGGATGTCATTATTGAACCGGAAGCCATCTTGCGGCTCAACGAGAGCGTTATACTGTGGTTTAGAAGACAAGGAACGCTCCATAAGCTGCGCCAGGGGGTCATATGCAGTAAGGGTTGTTGCATAAAGAGCAAATGCGAAATGATATTGCGGTCAGGACGAGAGTCTAGAATGTGTCGCAGAAGTTCCATAGATAGATGGCCTAATCGGCCCTCTGAACCCCAACATCATTCTCGTTTATTACCTTTTGTTGGCTTGATTGGGATCAGCAGCGCTTCCAAGCATTGTTCTCGGTGGTACCGTCTCCGCTGTTACTCGAAATTGAAAGGCTTCTGTGTGCAATGATTGGGTCCCACAGACCTATGCGACGAGGCTGGAGGCTCTCGGCGTAAGCAGCCTAAGCAGGGTGCTTTAAGGGGCTCGCTCATCTTATCAGGCTCCCCAACTAGGCGGATCGGCTTAGAGAAGGGGCCAATTTCTGTAAAAAAAGTCCCAAGTCACCGCTTGTCAAGCTGCAAGCTCTGAATCCTTGTACCCTGTCCATCATTTCAAAAATGGGTCGGAGACGTTAGGTTTCATCCTTTTGGATTTACTTCGAGCGGTCTGGTGCTATTTTCCAGGTACTGCGAGCGCTTCCACTCGTTTCACGGACCTACAATATCAAAGTCATCCAGTTTCTGCTGCTAGCAGAATTGAAGACCCCTGGCCTATGGCTCTTTCGCGCTGAACGCGAAGGACGACATTCACACTGGCTGGTCCTTCCGGAGCTTCACGTCTTCGCCTGCCCACACGCCACCTTCCTGTCTGGCTTTGATCCTGAGTCTTCGCACCCGCCGGACGTCGTTCTCGTTCTTATGAGTAAGGTACCATGTCCAGACATTTGCAAGCCAACTCGCTCCGATGGCTCCTGCGCAGATGCCAAAGGACACCTTGTATCCATTGTGTGCGTATTTCTGTCTGAAAAGCTGTGGTCCAACAACTCCGCCAACCTGGCCAATACAGGATTGGAATGCAAGTGTGAAGGCTGTGCCGGTAGAGCCTTCTAGAGTTGCAGAGCGCCCTGGTACGACATTAGCACTGGGTGAGACAAGGGATCGGCGTCCAACTTACAAGCCCAGAACGGTATGAAATACACCGAGTAGAACATGGTTCCAAAAATACAAGCAATGTACGTTGCAGTCCGGCTGACGTCGGTGACAAGGACGAGGAAAAATGCCAGTGCCCCAGCACAAATGATCATGATGAATGCTGGTCGCGTCATAAACGCACGACTGAGAAACCAACCGGCAAAGATGATTGACAAGACGCTTGCTGCCGCTGGTGGTATGTTGAGCAACTGGTTTCGAGGGAGACCTGCAAATCCAAGGCCGGTGGTGACTGTTGGCAATTGCCATTGGAGACCGTATCCACCGAGGTTCATAAGGATCTGAGACAGGCAAAACGCATATGTGCGAGGATTCTTCAGCGAAGCTAGTACTTCTTTCTTGCTAAAAGCAGGGTCATCCGTGCGCGGAGCATTCTCGGTAAGTCGCATCTCGATGTATTCTTGCTCTCGTGGCGTCAACCATTTCGCAGACCGCTTAGATTTGGGATAATCAGGGAGGACGACGAAAACGACACCGGCGAAGAGGACAGTGAAAATCCCTTCCAGAAGGTAGACCCTGAACAGCGGATTTCAGCATCAGACCTTGGCTACGGCATCGATCCTATGACCTCTCGAGTATCGACTTACCATTGCCAACCACTCAATCCACCCAGACCATTCATATAACTCACGCCATAAGCCACGATTGAACCAACTATTCCGGCGCAATTCTGAAAGCCAAACATCCACATTATTGGCTTGCCCATCTCGTCACTGCGGTACCAAGAACAGAGCTATAAACAAACATGTGAGAAACAAGTGTTGAAAAGCCATGTCGCTACTGACCTGAGCAGCGAGACCGGGGAACAATCCCGCCTCCATCATTCCGAGGAAGAAACGAGCCGTATACAAGCCGTGCTTGTTCGTCACTGCAGCATGAGCGGCAAGCACCTAGCGGATTGTCAGCTTCCATTCCAAGTTTGAAACGAGGCAGAGAACGCACAACTCCCCAAGTCCCAATGATCCGAGACTGCCAGTGTCGAGGTGTTATCCTTTTCAAAAGGAGGTTGGATGGAGTCTCAAACACAATATAGGATATCTCATATGAAGTCAGATACCCTTTCAACCTTTATGGCGAATGGACTCACGAAATAAATGGACTGCACCCAATTGTACTCGTCGGGCGTCATTTTCAATTCCGTCAATATATTCCGAGGCTCGCCGACCTGCAGAACCTTGACAGTGGCCGCATTCGTGTAGTCCACATTTTTAAGCATATACATCAGTCCAATGAGTAACAGGAACCTTTTGTCGACCTTGCGCATTATTCTGCGGTCTTCTTCGGCCGTGAACGTCGACAGGAAGGCGGCCCGCTGGTCGGATAGCGAAGATGAGGATGACCTCGTCAGAGTCTCCTCTGTACGCAGGACAGCTTCTCCAGCCTTGGAGGCCTCGTATTCTGCCCCCGCCATGGTGATAGAGTTGGTAAATAGGCTTCAAGCCCGGATGAGGCTCTGCGAGGCTTTTTCGGGACTTTTGTTATTCGTTGATGGGAGCCCCGTGCACAATGGTCCTCTTTGTTGGTACTTTTGTTACTTTGTTGACGGGAACCTCGTGCACAAAATTGTACTCAACATGTGGCAGTCACTTGCATAGGGACAAGGTCTTATGAGGCTGAACCGCCATCTCGGGTGGCGCTCTTGGATCGCACAGTTCCGGAAGCATCTGCCTGATAGCCCCATTCTCGACGACATAGATAGCGGACTTGTCCATATTGCTGAGATTCCTCATTGAAACTAAAATTGCGTGCAAAGTGTTTGAGTGCCGGCTATACGTCGATGGGAGAGGTCCAGCATCCGTTCTTGCACAATATCGACATGGATGGCGACATTTGTGGGGCGCATATTGCGGACATCACAGTGGGCCGATAACCACCAGTACAAGGGGTATCTGGAGTACTATTTAACTAGTTATTTTTTTTTACAGAATGGAGCATATCAAGAAATGTGCACATGCGGCAGATTCTGTCGGAGCGTGCCTCAGGGCCATGATTCGCTTTCCCACGAGAATCGTAACTTGGATTCTCCAGAACGTGGTCCTTTAGATTTACCCCTGCACATCAGGGCTCGTCCGATGACCTTGGGGTAATCGTTCTACCACATTCGACCTTGGAAGTGGGAGTGGAGGTAGGCCAGGAAGAGACATTTGGCTCGTATCGTACGTGCGTATTTTCACCTATGCCCAAATAAAGTTCTTGTCTATATCTGTATGTGTAAGTCTAACGATTTTGAACCAAATGCTTGATCATATATGCAATGCACTTTTCGTAAACTAGGAGACTCTCACGACGAGTCTCCCACCGCTCACCTCACCTCTTCTCATGCAGTCTAGGGCGTGATTGATTGAACCGAAACCTTCTTGGACCCCCAGCACGGTGGGAGGCACCAGAAGGCCCTGGCTGAGCAGCCGTTCCAGCCACAGCATCAAAGACTCTCCAACTTCGGGGACTTCGTGGAACAGTTTGATCGGTACATTGTGGAAGGCGACGTTGGACGGCGGTGAGGCCTTGGGAAGTCCCGAAAGGCCGATCAGATGAGACGAAAGCACGTCTCCCTGTGCTGTGGTGGAGAGTGGTTCGTCGTCGAGTGCATTTTGTTGTTGTAAACAATCCAAAAGATGTCCCGCGGTGTCCTTGCCTACTGTGTCGGCGGCAAACCGGAGCTTCTTCTCGGTGGCCGATCTGATGATCTCGATTGCTCGTTGGGGGTCGTGACTGTCGACCACAATGTCTGGTTGGGCGGCAGGGTTAGAGGCAATCTTGAGAGCGTGCTTTCGATGATCGATGGCGATAATGGTTTTCAGACCAACAAGTCGGGCAAGTTGGTTCAGCATGAAAGCGCTCGTCGAAGAACCGCCCCAGACGGCGATCCAGTCACCCTTCCTGGCTCTCGACACTTCGTCTATGCCCTCGAGGCATTCTTTCCGGATATCTGCAGGTAGACGCGTGGCCTGTAGCTTTTTGACCATCGATAAGAGATCCGGTCCGTTGGCAACACTCGTAAAGTCGACTCCGGCACATATCCCCAGACACAGTACGGCCGCTACGAAGGCAACACCCAGGGCTGAGCCAGCCTCGGGAGTGATGTTTGGAGGTAGCCGTGCCGTGTTGAAGTCCGTAGCAACAACATACTGCTGATATGCGGCCTTTCGTAGATCTCTGTAGTCGGTAGAAATAACAATCACCTTGTCGCGAGGTTTGAAGCGGGATTTTCGTCTTGGAGAGACGGCTACCTCTCCCACCAACTCCCTCCCTGAGATGTAAGGTAACTCGGGGATGCCAAAATTGAAATCTCTGTGATTTGTCAGCCGTCCCAGTCAACAACTTGCAGAGGGTTGACGGTGTCTTACGGTGCTTTCCAGTCTATAGGGTTGAGGCCGATCGCAATGTTTCGCACGAGCAACTCTCGATTACTGGATATCGACGGCGTAGGGTGGTCCGTTACCTCTACATACCGTTGCCTTGGGCCATGGAGCAAAAGCACTCGTTGTTGCGGGCCAACGCTGCCGGATGGGTTTGGCAGCTTCTCGGACTCAGAGAGGAATATTGGCGATGGGAGGCTCTTCGATGGACTCGACGATCCGACGAAGCTGAAGAATTGCAGCAAACCCATGGTCAAGAAGGTACAAGTCGTTGAAGTTGACTGTACCAAGGTACCAAGGTATAATTAGAGGTGGTGTTTCAATACCCTGGCACTGAGGAAACGAGAATTGGCGAGAGAAAAGCAGCCCAGGCACGAATCATCGCTGTTCACCTTGCAAAATGCCCGACAAGCACGTTTTCGGTGACTTGTGCCTCGCAATCAGACACGGAACGAGCACGTTCCAATTGTCAATCGTCAGTTCTGGGGGATTTCGCACATCAACCCGGCGTATCAAAGGACCCGTCTAATCAAAGTCGTTAGGCTTCTTATCGATGGTGTGCTTGAACCGCACTATGGCACAATTAGTCTTACCAATCCCCGAACTGGCCCGCCATATAAAAGAAACGGTGCGCAATCGCTGTGGATATGCGCAGGGCCCCAGGAGAGCTAGAATTCAGCAAAGCACTTTACTCCATGTGAAGCTCGCCATCTGTGGGCAAATCCGAATGGGCTCCAGATTTATCAAACCGCGATTCCATGTCTCTGGTCAATGGGTACACCATACCAATGGCCGCGCGGGGCATGAGATGAACGCTGCTGCATACACCAGGCTGTAGTTCATGGCGTGCTCGGCGTTGCGATTGCGTGATGGAGGTTGTGGTTGAACAGCGGTTTCGGAGATCGGCAGCCATACGGCCTCGCACCGAGCGATGATTGCCCTGTCAGCTAGACAGCCGGCTGGTCTGAATTGCACTTCATATTTCTCTTTCGTTGTAGATATTGCACTTGGCCAGAGTAGAAAAGCCCAGGAGAAAGTACCAAGTGTTTGCAGTTGGTGCTGAGAAGAATCTGCCGAAAATGGGAGACGCCAAGACTAACGGCTCCGCGCCGAAGAAGCAGCTCATCCTCAATGCCTTTGCCATGGTAAGTCCAGATTTCTCACTCGAGTTTAAGGGATTAGAAGAAGCAAAGTGACACAGTCAATCTCGGGGAGACTTGGATCTTCTGCGCTTGTTTGTGGCATGGCTGACTAGACTCTCACCGCAGAACACACCAGGACATCTGGCCCCTGGTCTTTGGCGACATCCGCGAAACCAAACCAACAACTACAAGAAGCTGAGCTTCTGGACCGATCTCGCTCAACTGCTTGACAGGGCTGGATTTCATGCTCTATTTCTTGCTGATGTCCTTGGATGCTATGATGGTAGGTCTACCTGGACTGACCCCGACCGTCGCTTCTCATGTCCCATCAACTGGCCAACACCAGCAACATGATACGGGAACTGCATTCTAACCATCCATTCCAGTCTACAAGGGTCCGGCAAATACCACGCCTGCCCTAGGCGCGGGAGCACAGTTTCCGGTCAACGATCCACTGTATCTAGTGCCGGCAATGGCGGCGGTAACGAAGAATCTCGTCTTTGGCATAACAGCCAGTACGACCTATGAACAGCCTTACTCCTTGGCTCGGCGGTTTTCGACAGTTGACCATCTCAGTAACGGCCGTGTTGCATGGAACATTGTAACATCCTACCTTGACAGTGCAGCCCGCAACTTTGGCTTGTCGCAGCAAGTTGAGCACGACACACGGTATGAAATCGCCGAGGAGTATATGGATGTACTGTATAAGCTCTGGGAAGGCAGTTGGCGCGACGACGCTGTGGTGGAGGACCGCGTAACGGGGACTTATGCCGTCGGCGCGCGAGTCCGCGAGATCAACCACCACGGGAAACACTTCAACGTGCCGGGGCCTCATATCTGCGAGCCGTCGCCTCAGCGGACGCCGTTCCTGTTCCAGGCTGGCACATCTAAGACTGGTCGCGCATTTGGTGCCAAACACGCTGAAGTAATCTTCGCTGGTGCTCAACTTCCGGAGAAACTACGTCCGTCCGTGGATGCTATACGTCAACTTGCCAAAGAGGCAGGCCGAGATCCACAGCATGTGAAGGTGATCGCAAGCATATGCGTAATAGTGGCTGCAACAGACGAAGAAGCTGAGAGAAAGCATCAAGAATATCTGTCTTACGGAGACAAGGAGGGTGCTCTTGCGCTCTTCGGCGGCTGGACAGGTATTGATCTGTCTACGTATTCCGACGATGAAGATTTCCGCTTTGTCAAGAAGCCTATGATTCAGTCAATCGTGAATGGCTGGGCGGATACGGTGCCAGGGAGTAAAGATCTCAAGTGGAACAAATCCCGTATCGCTGAATATTTGCTTGTGGGAGGACTGAATGGGAAAGCCATAGGGTCACCAACAACTGTTGCGGATGAGCTTGAGCGTTGGGTCGAAGTGGCAGATATCGACGGTTTCAATCTCAATCATGTGACCAATCCGGGGTCCTTTGAGGATATCATTGAATATTTGCTGCCTGAACTCAGGAAGCGAGGTATTTTCCGCAATGGTGTGGAACAGGAAGGGCTGACGGCTCGCGAACAATTCTTCGGCTCGGCATCTCTCCTGAGTGATCATCCTGGGAGTAAATACAAATGGTCGAAGGAGCATGAAATTCCTCCCTACCAGCAAAAGGGAGGTAGTTGAATAGCAGGAGGTGAAAGAGATAGACCCAGGACCAGCTTGAACTTCTGAGGCCATTACCATCACCAACGATCAATGATCGATCAATTACCTCCAGCTCTGCAAACAAGGAAAGTTTGTTCTTTGGGCTGTCTTAGTAGTCTGAGAAACCGAAAGAAGGGTTTCCAGCAAACGTGTAATTTGAGAATACATCAATGAAGCAATGTGCTCTTCTGTTGGAACACATGAGACAAGGTGTATGGATAAATCTAGATACCTGGCAATGAGCAGATTCTCGATCAGCCTCAGCCTTGCCGCTGACTAACAGTGACAGCCTCGTGCCAAGACTGGTGAGGCTGACCCGAATTCGGCCACCTGCGGCATTTGCTGTCTCTGCTTTCCCTTCCCTCGGACTCTCTCAATTCTTACCGGCACTTTAGACGCGATGGGTGTGCATGGAAGATCCAGTCACGCGACTCATCCTGTTCGTTAGTGAATGCGCTTCATGCTGCACGTGCAAGCACAGTGACAACAGTCGGAAAAGTCCCGATGGAGCTGTGTTGTCCTTCTTCAACCCCTTGTTCCCGGAAGGACCTCTTCGCCCCGCGGCAAAGGAATCTGCTCAAGAAGCTACAATCTCCTGAAAGGGATTGTTGTAGAAGTGAAGATGCTGTGCGCGGACGACAGCACTTCTACCACGCTTGCCCTCCAGTCAGCAAGTGACGACACGGTAAGAACTGGCAATTCGACGGTAACCTCTTCAACAGCGGACGATGTAACCGACGGCAAAGACGATACGCCATCCTCTGATACTATCGCTCGTCCCTGGGCTGGATGGGCTGAACTAGAGAATGACCCGGTACAGTCACACGTATCTCACCTCGCGCACCTGAGATCAGCTAACACATAGCGCAGACTATCTTTACGACACTGTTGCGGGAATGGGGAGTCCCGAGCATCCAAGTGAATGAAGTGGTGCCTCTTGATAGCATCTTTGACCACGATCCGTGTGTAATGGATGGACTCGATCAAGACCGGATGATACTGACGACCGCAGGGACGAAGTTTTTGGGCTGATCTTCCTCTCGCGATGGGTGCCCGAAGAATCAGAAAACGAGATTACAGAGGCACCGAAGGATGTATGGTTTGCAAACCAGGTACTTTTTATTACTCCTGTGACTTGTGATGACGCCTAATGTCGATCAGACTTCGGCTTTCTCATGTGCGACTGTCTCACTGATGAATATTGTCAACAATCATCCCAACGTTGATCTGGGCGATTCATTGAATGAGTTCCGTTCAAAGACCATGAACATGACTCCTAAAGAGCGCGGCCTTGCTCTGGATACTTTCGACCATGTCCGAGAAGTTCACAATTCCTTTGCAACGGACATTGACAAAATGAACGTCGATCTGCGATTAAAGCAAGACTTTCTTACAGCAGAGAAGAAAAAGAAGGCCGAACAGTCCAAACATCCTCGCAAGAAGCGGAAGCAAATCGAAGAGTTTGACGATGAGGAGAACGGTTTCCATTTTGTGGCCTACGTGCCTGCTGAAGGGTTTGTCTGGAAGATGGACGGTATGGAAGTATACCCCCGCCAGGTCGGAGCTCTTGCCACAGGCGATAGCTGGGTTGCTATGGTGCTGCCCGAACTCCAAGCCCAATGGGAATCGGCCAGCACAAATGACCTGGAATTCTCCTTGCTATCGTTGACAAAGATGAAGGACCCGTCATTTTTGGAGGAGGACCAAAAAAAGATGGACCGAGTGAGAGAGGACTGGGAGCCTTTCTTTGCCCAACTCATCAAGACACATGCAGAGAAGGGCACTTTGAAAGACTTGCTGGGTTGAAGGACGCGAAACGTTGCGGAGCATGCTCTTCCTCACTCATAATTTATTGTGAATTGGTGACAGACGCCTGTGTGGTGAGAATACATGGTCTGGAATGAATGATCATAACCTTGTCCACTTATACAATACGCGATCTTGCATCTTGCCATGTCCTTTAGGCTAGTATCTGTCGTGAATTCAGCTCTTAATAGTATTGTGGTGCGGTTCATCCCGGCATTGTCACGTGTTCGTTGCCGTGACGTTTGGATTTCTTCATCTTCATCTTGGAACGATGAACCAAAGACGAGCATCGCATTCCCTTTTCCGCCACATCTTCAATTCCCTCTTTTACAGCATGCCCACTACATAGTCCGGATGTCCATGCCACATCATCATGTCTGGCGATCTTGCTGATGACGATGCGGTGGCGCGCTTTCCAGAGAGCCATGGACCATCTCACCTCACAACTCTCCCCGATGAAGTTCTTCAACAGATATTGTCGTATCTGCCTCCATTGACCACAGTCGCGCTACAGCACACATGTCGGCGCTTTGCACATACGGCCAATGAACCACTCTTGTGGAAACGATATTGCCAACAATGCCGTCGGTGGAGCAGACGACACAACATTCAGTCCAAGTTACGGGACACTTCTTTCACCGATTGGAAGTCACTCTATGCCAGTCGTTACTTGGCCTCCCAAACGACACGGAACGCCATCGGCAAAATGGTGGCTGAGGAAGTTGGAAGACTCGATTCGGTCAAGGAGATTCTTGACCTCGGAATCGACGCCAAAGAAGAGCTTTTGCACCTGTATCGGAATGCTGCGTCGTCACCAAACCACCTCGCACAGAAGTAAGTGGTGTGGGCCAATCTGGTCTCGGACCGTGGGCTAATCCAAACCTCAATTCAAAGATACTGGAGTCATGGCGCACTTGGCTGTCTCAATCGTTTCCTGGCCGCCGATGAATGGACGAGCATCGTAACCGACCTTGACACAGAAGAAGTCAATGCTTTCGAACGGCCGATTGCTGCTCTTGACCTCTTTGTTCTTGAAGACAGAGAGCAGGGAGACATTGACGATGTATGTTTCAGTTACAGTGGGCTTCCATGAGTACCTTACTGACCCGCTAGATCTTCGAGAGGCTAGACTCTTATGTATCATCAGTCCGCGATGCTCATCCCGATATCGACACCAAGTCACCAAGAGCCAAAGCCAGCATCATTGCCGGACACCTGCTACAGAATAACTGGGTTGGCATCCAGGGCAATCGCAACTATCACAGCATAGACCATATGTTTCTCGGCGTCGCACTGTTCAGCGAAAACCGAAACTCAGTCCCTCTGATCTCGGCCGTCATCTACTGCTACGTCGCCCGCCATTTCGGGCTTCAGGCAGCGCCGTGTAGCTACCCTTACCATGTTCACGCACTCGTCCAACCACCAAGTGGCATGGATCTGAACGGGAACCCTCTACCCGAATCGTTCGATGGCCATGACGGTAACGCCCGCGAACTGACCCATCTTTACATGGACCCCTTCAACACCGCGGAACCCATCTCATATTCGATGCTGGTCGCACGGGCGCGCTTCGTCGCCCCGTCCTCGTCGGCATCGCAGATAGAATCATACCTCTCGCCATCGTCGGCTCAGGATCTCGTCACCCGCACGTGCTACAACATCCTCTCGTCCCCGTCTCACTTCCGAGGCGACCCGGTGTTCCCCGTCGACGGCCGTCTCGCGTCCTACGCGGCGCTGTTCGCCCTCACCGTCCTCCCGCCGCGCGCAGCACACGACCACGACCAGTTCGGCCAGCACCTCAGGATCCTGACGCGCCACTTCTTCGAATACTTCGACCTCGACGTCCACCTGTTCGAGGCCTTTGTCCTGCCGCTGACCCGCGCGTTCGAGGACGCCAGGGCCTACCGCAACCTCATCTTCCAGATCAAGGAAGCCGACCACGAGCTTCCGCCGCCCAAGTACCGCTCCGACCCACGGAACGAAGGCGTCAAATACCGCGTCGGCCAGGTCTTCCGGCACCGCATCCGCGGCTACCACGCCGTCATCTACGGCTGGGACGCCTACTGCAAGATGCAAGAGCAGTGGATCACGCACAACCAGGTCGACCGGCTGTCCAACGGTCGACACCAGCCCTTTTACAATGTCCTCGTCGACGACAAGTCGACGCGCTACGTGGCCGAGGAGAACGTGGTGTTGTTGTCGCCCGACCAGATCACGGACGAGGTGCTGAATTCGTTCAGCATCGAGATCGGCAAGTGGTTCAAGCGCTATGATGCCCCCACGGGCACTTTTGTGAGTAATGTGCGCCATCGGTATCCTGATGATTGATTTCTTGACGGCATTGGAATGGACGTCAACCTGTCTTCATGCCTGCGTGGATGTATGTACCTCACGGTCCGTCATGATACGTGCAATGTATACGTGTGTGTGTGTGGATGTATGCACCCCGTGCGCGTACGTATCTATGTATATACCTAGGTAGGGAGAAAGTGACGACATGACTACGGAGCTAAAGTAGGTTGGTAATCTGGTTCGTTGGAAAGGATTAGCTTAGCTATCCAGGATTTGGTAGAGTGGTGGAGAGGAACAACTTGGGGTTCGTATATCAGTCGACGCCTTCTAGTCTCCAGATTACCTGGGTAGTTGGATCGTGACTCGGAAGAGACCATGAGAAGCGCCGGATAGTGGACACGACACAACATGATGAGATTTACAACATGAATGAAACACATGAGCTTCGTTCTACTTCGGCGCGACCGCAAAGTAAGGTCCAAGACTCCTTGAGAGATTCTATTCTATTTTTTGGCGGTGCGACGTCGCCTTGCGTTTGCCTAGAGATAGGATTGCTAAGGTGAGTAGATTGTACACACGTTGAATTATTATTGTTTGAAGGTGATTGTAATAGGAGATGAAGACATAAGGAGAAGGAGAAGGGGGAGAAGAAGAGCCAGCTCGACAGAGCCATGATTCTCGGGCATTTCAGAGGAGGGTTGGGCTTTTGAGGGCCGTACATCAAGCTCAGACCATGTTGGTCAAGGCTGAGCAGAGATACTATATACATATATTCCGCATATGCGTGGAACATGATGGAGTTGAGAATTCATTCACAGTGGACACCAATCAAGTGTGATGTCTTTTGACTCTTTGGTTCCGTAACTTCTAAGATGCGCGCGTCTATAGATATCATCGATCGAGAGCTTGCTCTTGACACTGCAGTGGTGATTTAAGAATTAGCCTTGCCATTCTTGTTTTTCAACTCGACTCCCAAAATTCAATTTTGGGCGCTACTCGGTGGATGAAAACACGAAAGACCCAAGGAACGACAAAACACGAGGCTTTTCAAAACAGGCGGGTACTGTATGGGTAAGGGGTTGTGGAGCTCAATGCTTACCATCTGCCAATACGCCCCCCTCCTCCGCAACAAATCATGATGCGTACCGTGTTCCAGAATTCTCGACCCCGTTCCAACTTCGCTCTCGCCAAACACAAAAATCAGATCTGCCTTCTGGATTGTAGCGAGACGATGCGCGACCGCAATCACAGTCATGCTTCTTTGGCCTGCCAGGTTCTCGATCGCGGCCTGCACGAGCTTTTCGGACTGCGAGTCGAGACTGGACGTCGCCTCGTCGAGCAAGAGGAGCATGGGTTCCCGGAGCAGCGCACGGGCAAGGCACAAGCGCTGTTTCTGTCCTCCGCTGAGCGATGTTTGCGTGTTGATGCCCAAGGGTGTCGCATACCCGTCTGGTAGGGAGGTGATGAAGTCATGGATCTCTGCCGCTTGGCAGGCGCGGACAATTTTGGCGTCGTCAAGGGCAGCCTCACCGTCCGACAGACCCAGGACGAGATTCTCGCGGATCGTGCCGTCAAAGAGTTTGGGTTCTTGGGCCACCAGGGACAGGGCCCGACGGTAGGATGATAATTCTAAGTCGCGAATATCTGTGTCGTTGAAGAGAATCGTGCCTTCGCTGGGCTCGTAGAAGCGCTCCAGGAGCGATATGACTGTTGTTTTACCGCAGCCGGATGGACCGACGAAGGCTACGAAATGTCCTGCGGGTATGGAGATATTGAGTCGCCGGTAAATGGGAGTGTTGCGGGTCGGGTATTGGAACGTCACATTGTGGAAGTCGATTTTGGCACCGGTTCGGGAGGGGGTGAGTGTGGAGTGTGGGCGCGTGGAGGTCTTGCGTTTATTTTCGGCGACTTCGTGTCGGATGTCGAGAATACGGTTGGCGGCCGCGGTGGCGTTGGCCAAGTCAGGTGCGAAACTGAGGAATTGGCCAGCGCCTTGGGCACCCATGATGAGGGCGATGTAGATGACGAAGAACTGAGTAGTGGTATATTCGTGAGATGCAAGGAGCTGGCCACCGTACCTGTGAGCAGAACGTTAGCAGGCGTTAGTCAAAACGTCAGGAGAAGGTTGTGGTAGAGAGTGCAGCGGGACGGCAAACCAGAATGTCAGTGCGATTGAGCAGAGTTCGAGACTATCGGATAGAGCAAAGACAAGAGCAGCATAGGTCGCTTTTCGTGTTGATTTGCGGATCTGATCGCGCAGCAGCGTCTGATATTTGGTGATGATGGTGTCTTCCATGGTCAGTGAGGTGACTGTGCGGAAGGCACCGATGGCCTCGTTGGCGAACTGCGAGCTTTGCGAAAAGACCTGGTTGTTCCACTCCTCGAAGGTCAGGTCGAATCGGATGCGGACCATGAATGCTACCAAAATGACGGGCATCGCAGAGAACAAGACGACCACGGTCAATTTCCACCCGTACGTGAAGGAGATGGCGATGCATCCAATGACATTAAAGACAGCAATGGCAGGGAAAATGCCGTTGAAGCCCAGTAGGTCCTGAAGCACTTTGGGGTCTGTGGAGAGACGACCCATTAGAGAGCCGGATGAATTGCCCTCTCGGTCGTAGAATGGGATCGGGTTACGAAGTATGTTTTGAAAGTATTCAAGTCGATATGTGGTTCCCACGAGCTGTTCTTTTGTGTTAGAGTTTTGAGTTGCTGGCCACAACAGGGGGACAGGCGTACCACTGATATGTAATTGGAGACGTAGCCCAGCGTGAAATAACAAAGACCAACACCGAGGGCGAGGATGAAGAAGATCAACGACCAAAAGTCACCGCGGGACTTGAGTTTGTTTCCGGTATAAGTGAACACTTCAATAAGGTTGGCGAAGATGTAACTCTGCAATGGGTACCCAGCTGTGCGGCGACACACTTCCGTTAGCAAGTCGATTACTACGAGAGATATCGTAGCATGAAACACTGACCTGCCGCTCCCAAAACACCTGCAACAAGCACAACATATATCTTCCAATGACGCCGCTGCTCGTAGAAAAAGAGCCCTACCGAGCCTATTAAGCCTTTGCGTTTGTAGGCAGTGGCTGACACTTCCGCAGTCTGTTTGGTGGAAGCTATTGTGTCGATTCGTTCCACGGCATCGATAGATCCTTCATCGGCGTCTGTCATTGGAGGCGCCGTCTCTGCCTCTAGCTGCTGTGCATGTACGAGACCGGCGTAAACGCCATCCGGAATGGACAGAAGTGTGTCGTGGGTGCCTTCTTCAACTTTGCGCCCTTGACGCATGACGACGATTTTATCGGCTTTTCGGATTGTGGAAAGCCGATGTGCAATGACTATGGTCGTGCGATTTCGGGAGACTCGATCCAGAGCTTGTTGCACTATCTTCTCACCACGGACGTCGATTGAACTTGTTGCTTCATCGAGGATTAGAATGACAGGCTCGCGGATGATGCTGCGGGCGATGGCCAGACGTTGACGCTGACCACCGCTCAACTTGATGCCGCTTTCGCCGACTTTGGTCAGATATCCCTACCACAGTTAGTGATTATCAGTTAAGGTGTATGGGGTTGCACATACGTCTGGAAGCTGACGTATAAACTCATCTGCAAAAGCTTCCTTGCAGGCATTTTCCACACGCTGTCTTTTCAGCTCGTCGCTCTCATTCTCCCATTTGGTACCAAGTAAGCCAAAGGAGACATTGTTAAGGATTGTATCGTTGAAGATAAATGGTTCCTGCTGAACAAGTCCAATTTGCAATCGCCACCACTTCAATTTCGTATCGGAGATATTATGACCACCCACAAAGATTGCGCCGTGGTTCATGGCTGGCGCGTTCTTCTCTTGTGCGTTACTTTCGGTCTCAGCCATTGCCGCGGAAGCTGATTTGCCACCCCGAGACTTATGTGCCTCCTCTTCGCCATCCTTGTCCGGTCTGAGTTCGTACCAGCGCTCCAATAATGCGACGATTGTGCTCTTGCCACTGCCCGAAGGACCTACCAGAGCAGTCGTTTTGCCATTCGGAAAAGAGGCATCGAAACCTTGCAGAACGGGAACATGTTGTCGCGAGGGATAGGCAAAGGAGACGTCTCTGAATTCGATATCTTGGTGGGAGCTCACGTCCGATTCGTCCAAGCCTTCATAAGACAAGCTGGGGGAATCGATCATTGCAAAGAATTCGGTCGAAGCACCAATGGCTTTCTGCATTAGAATGAGAGGTGCGACCAGGGTGCCCAAAACGCCGACGACTATGAGAATGGAGAAGAAGACACTGAGGAAGTTGTCAGCGAGAATGTCATGGGTGGATGATGGAGAACTCAGACGTTATGACGGTGCTGATGTTGTCGATGTGGCCTTCACGTAAGAGTTTCAAGCCAAACCAGAAGGACAGGGCGAAGCTGCAATATATGGAAAAGTATATCGGCCATAGTTGAATGCCCATCTGCATAGACATGCTGAGGCCATGCTTTTTGGCATCTCCCACTGCTGAGAAATACTTCCTGGTCAAGGCTGGTTCTGCGCCTAACGAGAAGACTGCTCGAACTGAGCTGAAAATCTCTCCAGCTATCGAAGCTGCTCTTTCATTCGCTTTTTCCAGTTGCTGCATCTGCTTGAGGACTATGGGCGTGCTAATGGAATACACCACCAGCACAAAGAGTAATGTTGAGCTCGTCACCAGTGTCATGGCCCACGAATATCGAAATGCAACGGCATAGGCTGAAATTATCAGGGCGAGGGACATGAACAGGGAATGAAGCTTGTCCGATATACTCATTTGAATCGTGTTGGCAGAAGTGGTGATCGTGTTTGTCACCGTGCCCGATGAAACCTCGTCCAACCTCTTGATCGGTTGTGAAAAAAGCGACTTCATATAGGCCAGTCTCAAGTTGGCAGATATTCGAAGTCCCGTCGTCCGGAAGCAGAACTTTATCATATTAGTCCACAACATAAGAGCGGAATGGCACTAGCAGGGACCACAAACCATTGAGACATAGGTCAAGCCGAACTTGGCTATAAACAAGGCGAAGATGTATAGGCTATGAACGGTCAGGGCACGAGACAGAGCTTCATAGTTTTCTCGCAACATACGCATTCTTGTTGACCGAGCTTTTGAATTCTGACTCAGTCACACCGCTGTCTGGGACGAAGTAGCCATTGAAGTCGCCAACCAAATTGCCAAAGACAATATTCATCAGTGGGAGTGCCTGTGGAAGGGAATCAGCTTGATCGCTCAAATTGGGCTTGTTGCTGCCCGACATACTGTGCCCGAGGCGACGGCGCAAAGAATCCCAATGAGAAGGCCTGCACTGTCGGTTGACGTTCTATGTGAAAGGACTCTCTGCTATGTATCAGTGTACTGGACGGGTGCTGAGGGACAACATCGAACCCAATAGTTGCCCACTTTGGGCTTTTCCTCCCGCTGCTCATCATCCTTGACGGCGATGGTAGTTTCCTCTGCAGCATCGTCGGTAGGTGCTTCGGATTCAGCAGAGGTCGACGGGTCTTTTGCCTTCGCCATCTTGACAGATCGGGACTGAGCGCAACAAGTTGAGAGGGATCATTGCTCCATCGCATTGCTTTGTGCGACTCTACCGCATGCTCATTTTGATGTCGCAAAAGGAAGAAAAACATATCAGGATGGCGGGAGCACGATGTTCGATACCTTTCTATTGCATTAGCGAGATTTACGGTACCGAGTACGTGGAGAGCGGATACGGATACGGATACGAATACGGATACGATACGCTGGTCTTCCTCCACTTCGCGATATGGGTGATTCTGCCGGTTAGGCCCCCAGGGAGATTCGATACTGGTGATTTTCGATTCGTATCAATGGTTTGCCGGCCTTTGACATCTGCCACAGCATCAGCATTGACTAAGCTGGACCTGATGTTGACCACAGAGCGCACCATATTACTCTGTAGGGTTGACCGAAATAGCCGACCAACGGTTTTGTGCCGTACGGATCATGGACTACCTATGCAGTCTCCTGCCGCTATCTCGATCTCGAAATCAGCCTGGGAAGTACAAAGGAGATTGAATTATCCATACCAAGACCATTTGGGCACAAATAGTGTATGATAATCTGATAAATCGAGTCTGCCTCGGTCGGCGTCTTCCGTGACAGCGGCGGCCGAGGCACCGAAATGGGTGGTGCAGTCTGCCTTGCCCTTGTTCTGAGTTGAGAACCGCTAATGGCAAGGAGACATGTTCATTTCAGTAGACCTTTTAGCCTTTTAGCCAAAGAACAGATGCCTCTCATGAAACAAGGTTCTTGCAAGGTGCTTGCCCTTTGGTATGGTCTACCGCACCTCTGGGTATGTCCACATCACGTGACGCTATTATCCTGCCTGCGCCCCAGCGACGACGCTGTACTCAACTCAGTCGACAACGACCGAACATATTGCTAGAAGAAGACGTTGAGTGACAACATATCAATGTGGAACAGTCTTCACATAGTACGATACGACCCTGAAGTCTGTTAATCGGAAAGGCAAGCTACCTTTGGTGAATATTTCCTCGCGTTGAGCCGGCGCAAAGAGATGTCCTCCAGTTCCTCGACCGAAACCTGATGAGATCACCTCCAAAAGCAAAGCTCCGAGAGAGGACAAGTCACGAAAGAGGTTGTATAAACCCAACATGCAATGACTGGGAAGTTGGGCAAAGTTATTGGATCGAAGAAGGGGCACCACTGGCTGCTTCCAACCAGGCTCTTCAGGGTCTGATAAGATACGCGTGTCCTTGTCAATCTTCCACACTCTCTGGTGATATGGCTTCGCTATATGACTTCGGACCTTTTGAGACCGCGCAGTTCCCAATGCCGCGGGCTATTCAGGCGACTTCTCCAACCCGTTGTCTTGCTGGCAGCGTTGTACGGTAGCAAAGGCCGCAGCAAACTCGCTCTCTCCAGCGCCAACCTTTGAAACAAAGACCATTCGTCCACCCTGGCAGTTCCATACTAGAAATCTCTCATAAACAGCTGGCGTGATAGTGTTCAGATTGGAAACTTGGTAAGTGATCGAGTATCGATGAGTCTTGACTTGACTGGATCCGTGGAATCGTTTGCCGCCTGTTCAGTATAGGCGGTGACCCCTGAGACGTTTCTTGCAAATCCTCCCGCAAGCCTTCAAGAGTTGAATTCGTCAGAGGGTCTTAACGGATTGAGTCAGACGAAAAAGGGACCCTTTTTCTGGGACCTTTGGGCTGATAGTGGTTGGAGCCGCTTTGCGCCTATAACCAATCACTTACATAAGCGTGATCAAATGCCTCTTTGTTGAGTCAATACACTGGACATCTTGTCCCGAGGAAAGCATGACGGATCCCAACACGCGCTCCCGCAAACTTCTCCAACGTCAGGAGTCGTCAGCATTGTGGCACATTTTGGGTATGTATCAGTGTCACAGGATCACTTTGGACTGATCGAGAAGAGTGCGTGTCGATACAGCTGCTATGGCTATGGTCCAGATTTTGAAGTCTGCCCGACGATATAAGAACGTCACTTCTGCCTGGAATTTCTCTTTCGTGTCTCGTGGTTAAGGCTAAAATCACCTGATGGGCATGAAGAGGAATAACTTCGGCATATTTGAGCCTTCATTACCATTGTCCGGGGTGCGAGTTCAGATATGAATCGAGTTCAAAGCCGAGGAGAGTATAGACGGGCGATACAGTCATGCAGCTTCGAGAGAAGGACGACCCTAGGCATCTCTCCTCGGTCAACAGAGTGATACACCGGTCTTTTGGTTCCAACGGTCACGCCTGAACATAGCTTGCGTGGGAATATTCCACCTTCGTCGTGCAATCATGCTCTTGGTGGCACCAGAGACACGTGCGGTTTCTAACCACTCGGCAGACCATCAATCCCCTCGTCTGATAGTTGCTGAGATGAACACTATGCAACAGAATTTCACGCCGTGCAGCTTCAGATGCTGCTAGGTAGCGTGCTCCTGGATTCCTTGCAGGTCTGCAGGGAGAAGAAGACCGTTTATCAAACCACGACAACTTATTGCCAACATGTCGTTGGCTGAAATCCCGCGAAACCCCTTCGTCCGGCTTAGAAGGACAGCGTCACCTTATCTCTGCTTGCTGATGGATGCATGGGTTGGAACTCTCCTCCAGGCATGCCCCGCGACGAGAGCGCGTCCAACACACCGACTCCGCGACCCATGGGCGCCTCGACCCAGGGGGCTCTTTGCCGCCAAGAATTGGGAGTACTGTCCGCAAGTGGCAGTTTTGCGTAGATGTTGGCAGAGCAAGTGCGATGCTACATGACCTTACTGTCCGGACAGTCTACGCACAACCATCCATTCTGTATCTCGCTGTCACTGGTGTCTTCCTGCATACAAGGCCAAGTCTGGACTATCTTGGCGCCGAGGACGGGGCGCTCTCCGCCAAGCTCTTTATGGTATCATCGAGGATCTCTCCCCTGCTTGTCTGACTTCTTCGTCGCCTTTGTTTCTCGTTCTCGAAGGTTTCAAGACGCGCAAATTCTCCAGATCTGGTGTGATTCCCGCTGTTGGCTGGGCAGATTGCATGAAGCCAAGCTCGAGATCGCTTCCCCCAATCTGCCAATATTCCGCCTGCCCGGCGACCGTCTCGGGACTTACAGCCAGTCAGTACATGTGAGTATGTTTGCGCTAGTCACTGTTTCACCCCCATACACTTCACACCGTGTCGTGAACCGTTGAGGCTGTCTATCTGCACAGCCGTCAGCAACTGCCGTGCTTGTCATCCAGGGCAGAGAACACGCGCCATGAAAGCTAAACATGAGCTCACCTGTGCCAAGTTCAGCCACAATCCTGGGCGCACCCTATTTCATCATCGAGCAGCTCTCGTGTTGCTATCAAAATGGATCACCATACTACCTTGACGTTGGCCCAGGCATCTCGGACTCCATGCCACGCTTGGACAACAATGAAGACAAGTCGACTTTGCACCACCAAATGAGACTGGTCTCCTTTTCTCCGAAGCCACACGGCATTTTGTTGGGAAGCAACAGTTGGCAGGGACATGGCCAGCACAGCCTCTCTTGATAGGTGGGTCTGGGGAACATGGACTGGAGAGTTGTAGTGCTGGCTCCTGTTCCACGGGGAAAGTGGGCTTTTGTGCACCCCAGATGTTCTGTGTATCCTCAGAAGATGTGAGTATCACCGCCCTGACTGCAGGGTCTATATATTGCCTCATTGCGCCTGCATTCTACCCACACAGTCCACCTTCTCCGGCTTGTCTTCATACCTCTGAGTCTCGTGAGCTATACCTGCGCGCGTCTACTTGGGAGCATACTACTACCTTCTCCGCACTCGCAGTCCCAATTTAGCTGCAGTCTACTTTCCCACGATGGCCATCTCAGGAGTCGATGTCCCAGTCGAGCCTCTGCGGTCCAAGGAAGATGTCGAGACTGTTGAGACAGCTTCGAACAGCTCGCAGGAAGCAGGGGGCTTTGACGCGAAGGCCACAAGACGACTCATCAGGAAGATGGATTGGGCTCTTCTTCCCTTCCTAGCACTTTTGTATCTTCTCTCCTTCCTTGATCGAACAAACATTGGAAATGCTCGTCTTGCTGGTCTTGAGGAGGACCTCGGCATGTCAGGATTGGACTATAATGTCGGTTTTCTTTTTGGACTTTCCGTTATGCGGTTTCTGACTTCATTCCAGGCTGCTCTTGCCATCTTCTTCCCTTTCTACGTGATCGTCGAGCCGTTCTCAAATTTGATGATGAAGCGAACCCGACCATCAATCTGGATCCCGACCATCATGGTCGCGTGGGGTGTATGCTGTACGCTC
This sequence comes from Exophiala spinifera, assembly GCF_000836115.1. NCBI lineage: Eukaryota > Fungi > Ascomycota > Eurotiomycetes > Chaetothyriales > Herpotrichiellaceae > Exophiala > Exophiala spinifera. The sequence goes on along the minus strand of NW_015622517.1, from coordinate 3,272,066 downwards.
ATGGGACTTGTACACAACTATGCGGGCCTTCTTGCCGCTCGTGCTGCCTTGGGTATCGCTGAAGGTGGCTTGTTCCCTGGTGTAACATTCTATATCACACTGTAAGCGTCGGAGTTCTCGCGGCCTTTCACTGCTAACTCATAACGTACAGATGGTATCGACGACACGAATGTGGTCTCAGGATGGTTAGTGCCTGCCGCTAATGTGTCCGGTGAGGCAAACCTATTCACTAACACCTTGTTGTAGGCAATCTTTTTCTCGGCTGCCACCGCTGCCGGGGCATTCGGTGGTCTTTTGGCTCGAGGAATTATCGAGATGGACGGGGTTGGTGGCTTGAATGGTTGGGCATGGATTTTCATTATTGAAGGCCTCATCACTCTTGTTGTCGGTATGTTTTGATCAGGAGTCCTACTTGATTGTGCAATATGCTGATAATCCCTAGCTGGCATCGCCTTTGTTGTTATGAACGACTACCCAGCTACCGCCAAGTTCCTCACTCCGGCCGAAAGAGAGGAAGTCACTCGTCGTCTCGAGCATGACAGAAGCTCTCTTGCAGATGAATATGACATGAAGTATTTCTGGCACGCCGTTAAGGACTGGAAGATTTGGGTCCATATGTTTATCACAATTGGGTACGATTCACCTCCACCATCCTCTTCGATATTGCCTTCACTAACAAGAACCCCAACAGGGTTTATACCCCTCTATACTCGATTTCACTGTTTCTGCCAACCATTGTCAAGACTCTAGGGTACACCAACGAAAAGGCTCAGCTCATGACTGTTCCACCTTACATCGTGGCTTGCTTTTGCTGTATTACCGGAGGTTTTGCCGCAGACAAACTCAAGACTCGCGGTTTGTTCATGATCGGGTTCAACGTTACGGCACTGATCGGCCTGATTATGCTTATCTCTTCCCAAAACCCTCACGTCAAATACACAGGATGTTTCTTCTTCGCCGCCGGCATCTACCCCAACGTTCCCCAGGGTGTGGCATGGAATGGCAACAACATCGGCGGTTCGGTCAAGCGTGGGGTTGGTATCGCTATGCACGTTGGATTTGGTGAGTTGTCTCCCCTCCTCCTTCGTCCTGTCATTGTTGCTAACATGTTGGGCGAATATAGGTAATCTCGGCGGCGCAATTTCGGGATTCATCTACCTTTCTAAGGACTCTCCCAAGTTCACCACTGGTCATGCCATCTTGATTGGTATGATCTCTATGAGTACGTGTCTCTCCATCTTTATGACATTGTATCTCCGACGAGAGAATGCTCGGCGCGATCGCGAGTACAAAAACCCGGCAGACTATAGTGCGCAGGACAGGCACGCCGAGAGGGAGAAGGGCGATAATGCCACATTCTTTCGCTATACGACTTGAGGTGCACTCGTTGTTGGGTTCCTTCCTGACGGGAAAAGTCAGTAGGTAACGAGTAGTTTTCGGCTGCCGTTGTTGGTCTGCTAGATTGAGCTAGAGGACATGCATGACCAGCCCTTTGGGTTGGATGGTATCATGATAGATTGATTAGATATGCTGAACAAGCCCAGTTTAACCAGACATACGTATCATTTCTTCTGGATCATGCCATTCTCTTTCCTGGTCGCATTGTACCACTCTCACCACTCATCACTCATTCTATCAATTTTCCGGGTCCATGTTATGAAAGCTCGTCGACGTACGATAGTCTGTACCCGTGTCACGAAAGCCGTCGTGTCCGCCTATGCAGGTTAAAAACGTAATGCATTATATATTTCGTAAAGTGCTGTGTCAATCCGAGACGGGTGACCTACGTGGACTTTGACTCCGTGCCAGCCTTAAACCGCCATCCGGCGGTGGCTGTAATGCTGCATCTGGGACCACATATATGTTAACGTCTGGTTTACTGCTGCTGCTGCTGCTGCTGCTGGTGTTGTTGTTGTTGCTGTAATGAGATCTATTCGGTTTCATCTTTCGTCGTCGTTTCCAAATCGTCCATTTCCAGCGCTGCCTCTTCATCACTTGGTCGTCGTCGTCCTCCTCCACGGCCCCGCCCAGCCATGGGAATTCTTGGCGACGACTGGTGTCCGCGTCCACCACCGGCACCAGCAGGATGGTGATGACGACCCTTGACTGAGCCCGAGCGAGAAGTGGAGGTGGAAGTGGAAGCGGAGGGAGTGCGGTCGTCCTCCTCGTGCTGGTGCAACCTCATATTGACGAACATGGCGTACAGGCCGAAATCGTAGGCCAGGCGACACACGCCCGCGACGACGAAGGCGATCCAGAAGCGCTTGTCGGCCGCCAGGGCCCCGGTGACGGTCGGGCCGGCCATGGCGGCCAGGGTGCGGAGCATGGCGGTGATGCCCATGACGGCGGTGCGCTCGTCGGGCCTGACGGCGGCGGCGATGAAGGCCGACCGCGGCGCCTGGTCCATGTTGTTCAGGCCGGCGCGCACGAGCAGGAGCGCCGCGGCGAGCGCGAACCACGGCGGGAAGGGGAACAGGAGCACGGCGGCCGACGACGGCACGTGCGTGAAGACCATGGTGTTGATCAGGCCGATCCGGCGCGCGAGCGGGCCCGCGAACACGGCGCCCACGGCGCCCAGGAAGTACGCCAGGGACGTCACGTCGCCGAGCGCCGACTTGGACGGCCGGAACCGCAGGTCCAGGAAGTAGTTGGTCAGCGAGTACGGCACCATCCCGTCCGCGAGAGAGTCGACCGCGAGCAGGAACCAGAGTTTGTACATTATTGCCCGCGTCGGGGCGGAGATTTGCGTGAACCGCCGTGCGAAGAAGTTTGATATACGAGCTTGAAATCGAGACCGAGGTCCGCCGGAACGATGGTCGTGGCCTTCGTCTTCTGCTGGTGTCGATGATTCTCGTCCTCTTCCAGTGAGCGGTTGAGAGGTTGGATTTCGGTGAGCGCGCGGTGTGTTGTCGCCATGGTCGTCGTCGTCGTCGTCGTCGTCGTCGTCGTCGTCCGTGTCTTCATCCTGGGCTAACTCCACGTAATTCTCATCTTGGGATATTGATCCGGTCGCCTCCAATTCGCATTCCTCCGTCAAGGGTACGACGAGGAGTGCATTCACGATCCCCATGGCCGTGTAGACCCAGAACAGAGCGTGATAGGAATCCACGGGGTTCCAACCTCGTCGGTCCTGGAGGAAATGAATCACCCTCCCGGATACTTCGGACCCGATGCTCGATCCTAGTGTTGATGTGGTGACGTACCACGCTAGAACGTCCGCTCGGGAAGATGGTGTCGTCAATTGTGATAGCATTGATCTGTGTAGCGCACATGGAAGAAACATCAGATTAGCTTTGAAGTTATCGTGCTCAACATTTTGCTTTTGCTTTGCGTCACTGTAGTGCAACCATCACACGAAATCAAAGGTGGACGGATAGATCGATAGATGGGGTCCCCCCCCGAACAGGGTATAGGTAACTTTTGCCGGGTGACACGACATGATAATAAATCAATACGTACTCTTCAATACTCCTAAACGGACCAAAGTCACCCCCGGTGACACTCACGACGCCCAGAATCGCCGCGACCAAGAGGATCCAGAAGTTCTCGAACAGGGCAAACACTACGCCCGTCAAGACCATGAGCATCGACCCTCCCATGAGAACTCTTCGGCGGCCCACGCGGTCGGCGACCAGTGTGAGGAACGTGCCGAGAAAGACATCGCCGAGAAGGGTGAGGGTCATGAACACGCCGATCTGGTGGTCTGTGTAATTCAACGCCGAGAAGAAGATGGCTATTATAGTGCGTTGTACAAGTTAGAGGTCATGGTTCTTTATAAGAGTTGGAGGAAATCATAGCGTATCGGAGTTAGATGCAAATGGGTACAAAGTAGGTGGGTATCGGTGGTGTGTAGGGCTCACGGAAGTGAGGCAAAGGGGAATACTTCACACCTAGAATTAAAGAATTGGTTCCGTATGCGAACATGCGACACGTCCTCGCCAGGATGATAAGGTACGCGTTGCGCCCGGTGTGTTGGATCGACACAATCCCGAATTCATGGTAGAACCATCTAAATGGACGAGAGATGGTGGTCCATGTCGACATTGCACCGTTTGCAGTGCGACGTGCGACGTGCGATGTGGCCCCGACCCGAGGATTTGTGACTCTGGCCAAAGTCAACGGCGGCAAGTCAAGACTCTAGTACTTTGCTGAGTCATTAACTTGGTTAGGACCAGGGGGACAAGGCAACGATGGAACCGACGGTAAAGGGTTGAACAAAAAGGCAGATTGCCGGAAATCAAAACCCTTGTCGAGAGGCTCAAAGAAATACAAAAGAACCAAACGGAAAAACCATAGATAATTGTACGAATGGTCACGCAATCGCACGAGTAAAATCCACACACCGCCTTGGATTCAGTCACTCGTTAGCAAGGTAGTTCGTTGGTTTGTGCCTTTCGAGGTTGGCAGTGAAAAAGAAAGAATAGCTTGGAGCAGGCAAAACGAATTGTGGAGACCGCGATCGGGAGTGAATGAGCATCATTGGGCTCGAGCATCCCGCCTTTAGATGAGGAGAGCAGCAAGAGGGCAACCATCTCGGACATTCGCCGGGCATGATATCGGCTGATGTTCCGGGCGGCACAGACGCTGCTTAGGCCCGCCTACAGGCTACAAGTAGATGTACAGTACTGAGCTCTCGATATACCTGGGCGGTGCGCGAGGGTCATACGTTCAGGTTGATGGTAAGATTCATATCATGCATGAGGTTTATTATTCAGCTGGCTAGAGTATTTCATTCAGTCTCGACCAGCAAAAGATGTCTCGTAGTTGGGAGGCAAATGGCTGAACCATCCACTCCATCCAGCGCGCAGACAGACAGCAGCAGGTCCCTCCTAGTAAATATAGGTAAATTCATCATTCTTTCGATCCGTCAAGTCCAAAAACGCCTTGTCACCCAGTCTCTGTCCACCCTCTGTCTCTTCCACGGCTACATACGTATCCTCCATGGAATGATCCTTGATCACGGCGGGTTTGCCATTCTTGACTCTCGTCCTGGACTGCAACTTGTTCAAAAACATCAAATTGACCAATTGCATGATCACGACTGCGAACAGCGTGACGAAAATGGCCAGAGTACTTCGCAGACCAGGGTGGTATGCCGGGGCCTCTTTCTTGTTAAATAGCAATGGACCGATGATGTTCCCTGATGATGAGCCAGCATTGTAGAGGGACATGATGACGGATTTCTTGGTGCTGCCACCTGTGTTGCCGACGATCCAAGACACAATCAATGGATTGCCGCCAAACAGGAACGCGAGGAGATAATACGCGACCAACAGCCCGGCGGTGGCACCGTGGTCTCGAGGCAGACAGTACAAGACGGCAAGACCCGCGACGACGGGCAGCATCAGCGCGTCGAGCACGACCGACTTGAGTTTTGCTTTTTGCGCCGCGTACGAAGCCAACAGGATGACCAGGAATTGCATCGCGCCAAAGGGAATGTTGAGCAGCGTGGTCTTGTACTTGTCGAACCCGACACCAGACAGAATGAGCGGGCCAAAGGTGTTGGTGACGCTGGCACCGACGTTGAGCAGTAGAGCCATCCCAATCCACAAGTAGGTTTTTGGCTCGATGGCAAGTTCGAGGATATGAGACCATTTGTACTCTCGGCTGCCTGTGCCGGTGTTGTTGGCACGAAGGCGTTCAATGGCCTGCGCCTTTTCGTGCTCGGTCAAGAATCGCGCCGAGGGGATGTCGTCGTCGAGATACCACCAGACGACGGGCGCGGAGACGATGGTGACCAAGCCGACGAAGAGGAAGATAATCTGCCACTCCTTCAGGACGTCGGACTTGATCTTCCCAAGGCCGTACGAGAGCGCCGAGGCGGCGATCGTTGCGAGTCCGTTGGTCCCGTACCATGCCGCGACACGGAGCGGCTGCTCTGCACGTCGGTACCATTGGCTGGTGATGACGCTGAACAAGGGTAGACAGCCGCCTTCGAAGAGACCGAGGAAAAAGCGCGCAGCCATCAGGGAACTGAAATCATGGCACGCCGCCATCGAGGCTTGAGCGATGCCCCAGCCGAGACAGAGTGTGGGCATGAGGATGCGGTGAGGAACCTTGACGATGAGTACCGACGAGAATGGTTGCCACGCCAGTTGAGCGATGGGCGCAATGGATCCCACCAAGGAGTATTGGTTGCCTGTGAGGTTGCAGTCCTTCTGCAGGCCGAAGAGGGCGCCGTAGCCAAGGACTGACTTGTCCAGGATCTGCAGGAAATACACCCAGACGAGGATCGTCAGGATTCTTTTGTCGGTCTTTCTTCTAATCCGTTTGTTCTAGACGATGAAGGTCAGCAACCAGCAGCGGGACTGCAGAAGGTGTCAATTACATCTTCTTCGGTGAGCTCGACTCGATCGGTTCCGACTATCTCGAGGGCTCGATCGCCGTGTTTCTGTTCGGCGAGGACCAAAGCAGGTTGGCCGGTCTCGATGTCCTCATCGTGAGCCATATGGTTTCGCTTGTCGTCCGTGGGGACCATCATGACCGATAAGAGCGTTGTGGTGGGATTGCAAGTGTCTGATGTTCGTGAGTGGTTCGCACCGGCAAGTCTCCTTTGCGCCTTGGAAGCGAGGCGACGAAGGCCTGGAGGATACGCGAATTTATAGCAAGCAGAGAGGCATGGGGGAGAGCATTCTCATCATTGATGGCAAGAAGGAACCAAGGCGGTCGAAGCAGCAAAATTGAGCCGGGGATCAGAGGTGTGGGGTCTGGGCATTACGGTCTCAGACCTCCTTTCGCCCTTGTGAACTGTCAGGTCTCGCCAGCCGAGTGGCCATGAGATCATGGGAGACAGCCACCGACTGATGCTATCACGCCAGTCGTTACTCGTACCACACAGATCAACCCCGCCAGAAGGCTATTGAGGTAGCTCGTGACTGGCACGCTCCATACTCCCACCCAAGGTGACCGTCAACCCAGCCGCCGGGGTTGTCTGGGGAAGAGCATCGGTGCCAATTCCGTCTTGAGGGTCTTGACGGCCGTGGGGGTCGTCGAGGGTGGTGCTTGGGGGTGGTTGGGGGCACAATGGGGGTCCCACCGCCACGCCTGAGCTCTTCCCTCGCTTCAGGCGCTTCCGAAGTCCGGGGAATGGAGTTGATTCTCGCGAAACACCCGTGTCAAGTGGCTCAATCTTCAATTGCCGATGGCAGGTGTTCACTACACCTCACGAGCTAGCGGCAATTGATCGATGGTGTTTGCCGTTGAGATACTCTGCCATGGTGTCCAGTCCAGGCCTTGAACATGCCCCGTGGGGGTATCGCCACTACGAGTTTATACTTGCTGCACTGAGAGGTGCCAAAGCATGGCGCTCTATGGCGTGACGGTTTACTGTCAGCCTCGGATATGTGGAACGGCTATGACTCGGAGAGTGTGTGAGATATTGTCGAGGTAATCAAATGTAAATGATCATCATGGAATAAATGATAGTCTGCTCTGCGGGAGCAAAGTCAGGTCTGAGTCTACTGGCCAACAACAGCGAAAGGACGCCGCTTCCCAAGACCAGCTCTTTCTTTCAACCCGTTCGGTGAATCCTCTGACTTCTACTTAACACCCCTTTGCAGCTCGAAAGGCACTCGTATAATGGTCGAGGCCGTTGAAAATGTTGAAACGTTACCGCTTTCGAGGATCCTCCCTTACGACGGCGAATCCATGGGAAATCTAGGCAAGGTAGGTCTAGTATGTGTCGGCCTTGTCGGCTTCCTCGGCACGTTCGATGATTCCAGGCGGTTTGGGGATCCTCCGTCGGAAGATGTGTCTCTTGATGAAGTAAGGAAGCCATACTTTCGTTTCATAACTGATGTAGTTCTTGGTCGGTACCGAGAAGACCTCTGTGAACAGACAGTCAGTACCAGAGAAGAAAGGAAAGGTAGGACAAATGCAATATCACATACGGTCAATTTCTTCCAGGGTGAGTTGCTTGGTCTCTCTCACGAAGCAGAAGATCATGAACCAGGCAATCAGGTTAAGTCCGGCATAGAAACCGACTACAAGCTGAATTAGCATATGCTCGTCAGGGTATCTTCGTGAAGATGCACTTACAAGCCCCAGTGGGAGTCATGACAGTCCTCATTCGAGGGAAAGTCAAGCTAAGAACGCCAGCTACAAAACCCATCGTCAGCAGGGTGCCCATGTCAAGATATGAAAAGATTGCTCACCAAAAGTGTTGTTGATGCAAACTGCCCAGGCCATTCCTTGCTCACGTTGAATGGTAGGGAACACTTCTGCAGAGTACTGGAATGCGATGGGCCCTTCTCCCAAGGAGTAGCAGATGGTGAAGAGGTAGACGAATCTAGTCGCAAACAATGGTTAGTGCAATGCGCGTCGCTCGGGCAATCATATCGACTTACAATACAACAGGACCGATTTGGGATCCACGACTTCCATCGGTTTTGAGCAGAGATAGACCCGCCGCCAGCAAGAAGATACACATTCCAGGGAAGGTCGCCAAAGTCAAGGTTCTTCGGCCCTTTGTATCGATCAGGAACAGAGTAGGAATTGTCGCCACTACCTGGATCGCACCATATCCTAGAGACGCATACAGAGCCTGGGTTGCGGTATAGCCGACGTCTTCGAAGATGGTCGAGCTGTAGAAGGAGATGACTGGATTGAGTGTTAAAACGCTGCCCGCGCACACCGGTGAGATGGTCGACTTACTGTTGATGCCACACATTTGCTGAGCAAGCATCACTGTCGAGGCACCATAGTTCGCACGCCTGATTCTAGGCACAGCAAAGCAATCCCACAAACGGGAGAAATAGCCACTGCCACGAGCCTCACGAAGCTCCTCCTCGTAGAGGACTTGCGAGTAGTAGAAGTCTCTAGCGGCAATGATGGGATGAGCTCGCAGACGTTGCATCGATCGAAATCCTTGGGCGTGCTTCCCATGCTTCATGAGCCTGAAGATGGTCAGTCAGCAGACGAGACGAGAAGTAATCACAGGGGTGAGCACTCACCAACGAGGGCTTTCGGGACAGAAGAAAATTCCGACCATGAGAATGAAGGAAGGAATAAAGGCTGAACCGAGCTGGAGACGCCAGGAGATGTCGCCAGTGTCCTTGACGATAACGTTGGCAGCGAAGCCCAAGAAGATACCTGCGCGACGATAGAAGATCAGCCATCGGAGATTTGAACTAGTGAGACCCAATTAAGCCTACCAGCAACGACCCAGAGTTGCCAGAACATGACAAGAGCACCTCGAACGCGAGCCGGGGCCATTTCCGCAGAGTAGATGGGTACCGTAGCGTTCTTTGCGCCGATTCCAATGCCCATGACGAATCGAGCAGCGAAGAGCCCTTGCCAGGATTTTGCAAAAGCAGAACCGATGGGTGTGGCAGTTAGACAGCAAGCGGTGATGAAGATCTCGCCTCTTCGGCCAAAATAGTGGTTGAGGGGATCGACAATGAATGCACCACTGCCCATATCTGGTCAGTCTCCCTTCACCACGACACCAAAAGCGACTGGCAGTTTCTCATGGAGAGGGGGGCATCAACTCACATGAGACCAGCTGTCAAGAATATGATGGCGTTGATAATACCGACGATCCATTCGTCTTTGCCTTTACCGTTGATCCCGAATTCTTCAGGGAAGGACAAGTTGGCACCATTTGAACCAGTTTGATCCCACCCCTGGGTGGCGGCTCCGATGGCGCATAAGCCGATTGAGTACCAGAGCATTTTGGGGCCATGCCACTTGTGGTCTTTCTCGTATTGGAGAGCATTGCGCTCGTGGTCCTCGAGCTCTGTGACGCTTTGGAAGTTGTCTGGGTCACGAGCAACGAGAGCGGCGCGACCAAAGAGGTTTGCATGCTCTGACATGCCATGCGATTCGGCGAAAGACACGGCATTCAGGACAGTTTGTTCCGGTGAAGTGCGCTATGGCCGGCCACAGGTGTCAGCGGTTTGTTGTTTGTTGTTGTGTTGACGACCATATTGATCCCCTTTGGCACATCCCATAGGAGGAGAACGAAGAGCGAGGCTTACCTTCAACGGATTCTCGACCAGGTTGAGAGCGACGGACCGGCGCCGACCGCCTGTCTCTTCATGCCCTGTTGTGGGCACGTCGAAGGCGGCCTTCTCATTGCGAGAGACATCGGCAGTGTCTACTGAGGGTTTGTCCGCCATGGTTGCTGCGTATGGGAGCGTTGTTTGGGGAGCACTTGAGACGCGGGAAACAGGATCTGCAAAAAAGAGAGACGATTTTATGCTCTGGCCCGGACCGAGAACATATACTTGTATTTCGACCCCCCTACACTACAGACGGCGAATACCTACCTAGCCGCTGGAGATCAAAAGGCGGCCGAGTATCCACAATCCATACCTGGGCAACTCTGCGCATCGGCCATCTGTCTCCGCGTTGGAGGGGGCCCGGCTGCGGAGGGGGAATATTACAGAACGAGTTACGGAGTAAGGCTATCCGGTCCTCGCACAACGGTGTACTTGTGTGGAGGGAGGGAGGGAGGGAGGAGAGGGAGGAGAGAGAGGAGAGGCGGCGAGATACCCCGGCGCCCGTATCCATAACCATAGACCATGGAGGAGGGAATCCTTGGCGGGGCTCGAGTACCACGTCAACAAGACTAGAAGTGATAGCTGTAGACATGCTCCACGTGCAATGCAACCACGGAGACGCTCTATTGACGAATAACAAAGTACGTGAACGAGTCAGTGCCGCCCTGGTCGCCTGGGTTCTGATTGTGATCGTCGCCATCATCGCCCAACACCGCAATGATGCAACAGTCATGCTTGCATGTGAGCACCTGCTGAGGGCCACAGTGTGGACCGGAGACGATGCGTGTGCTTGACCGCAAAGAAGCAAAGATAGTCGGTATTCCGTGCTGTCCGTGGGTCCAGATCACACTGCGGGATATTCATTTTTTGATATCGACAGGGCGGATTAACTGGTGCTAGGTACTTGTATCGTATCAGGCCTCGCCAAAAGTCCCCGAGGCTCCTTGACACCCCCAGCTTTTCTCCATAAGCAACTTCCTAGATACGACAATGACGTTGTACTCGTATGTACTGGCGTCTGTAGATTCCCACGGGGATCTAGCGTGTGCTACCAGTATTTGCATGAGAGATGTTACTGCCTACTAGCACCGGTATGGTCGACGGACTTCGTTTGCGAGTACAGTATCTAGACCGGGATGTGATGACGATCATGCCAGTCTAGCGCCCGTGGTGACGCTCTAGCACGGGCCAAAGGCTACAAAGTACAGTTGTCACCATGCACCTCATATGTAAGCCCAGACAAAAATGGAGCTTCCAAAGGCCAAAACACAATCGAGGCCAGCGAAAAAACATCACAACCACTTTTGCACCTTGGGTCAATAATGACAGGTCAACAGCATGCTCTCTCAGGGCGTGTCCTTGTCTCCCTGAGAGACGGGGCGCATTTCCTCAGGGCTTGTACCTGTCGCTGGCTGGCCGACACGAACATGGCATATTCGATGGATGCCATGTTCGACGAGTAGGAGGCGATCAAAGGGTCGCAATCTCGACATCTTGCCACGCCTTCGCTAAGACATGCTTTGCTTGCTGAAGACATTGCCACAAGCCTCTTCAGGTTTCTGCTTGAGGAAGGCTTGGTGAAAGCATTGCGGGGCCGGTGAGAAGGACACGGCTGGAGAGGCCTCCACCATCACCCATGGGCGGCCTCGTAACCACCCCAAAGGAGCGGAGATTGCCCAGCGCTGTACGGAGAACGGTACGCATTAACTAGTTAGAAGAGTAATACCTGGTACTCACTCGTGCATGAACGATTATTTGCCAGATAAATAAATGTCTCCATCCGTCAGCCAGTCTCGGCTGAAAATTTAAGGAACATGGAACAAGGAATAACACTCAGTGACGGACACTCGCCATCAACCTCGTGTGGGCTCGTCTACGTACTGTAGGCTCACTAACTAGTTAGGCTGGTGCAGCCAATGCCTGGTGCGCCGCTCTCGGTCGGTGATAAGCGGTCAACATACCGAAGGAAACACCAGGTCATCTGGTGAATGATGACTCGAGCGTAAAAGCCTTGGTGAACGCTACCAAGTTTCAACCTTGTACGGAGTACCTATGCAACAATACCAGATGTACGCTTGGACACATTCAGTAGTTACCTCCTACCTATCTATCTTCTTGTAGTAGCCTATGGCCGACCCTGCGATATGCCGTCATGTACTGTATTCCGTTAGGCGAGTCCTCGAGTCGCCAAACTGATCTACAGCAGATACCCCGTAGGTCCCTTGTATCCTGACAATGTTATTGACCGTTTCGACATTCCTCCGTACAGTCTATCCAGCACATGGTCTTATCCACCTGAGAAGAATCGCGTGATGCTTGCCCGGTGAGTCCACCTGTTTCACCAGATGTAGTCTTATGCGGCGCCGGGCGCACCAGGCAGGGATTCCCAAGTATCCCACGACTGGTACACACAATATCGTTCAGGCGAAGAGGCGAACATGTGATCGAACTAATCATGTACGAGGACAGTACAAACATCAAGAGACCAGAACAGCCAGCGGATACCTTATCCTCGCTAATTTGCATACGGCTGTCATGTGTAAGTAAAACTGTTCAAGACCCTGAATTGCTCATGGCTACTCCCACAGAGGACTTTCTTGTTCTGGAAAGACAACAGATGACAACCCACCTGGGTCTTGGGCTTGGTGTTGGGCTCGGGCTTCCCACCTATAACTTGTACTCGTACTTATAAGTGTGCACTGACTTTTCGAGATGTGAGTTGATCGTCGGCCACTCCATGTTCTGGACATTGACGCGCCTGAGGCCTCCGTGGGCACTTGAAACGGAGAATGGATGCCCAAATCAAGTATCCCGTAGAGTGCGTCAGCGGCTGCATTCAGGCGACGCCGGGGCTCCTCGATCTTCTTCGCGCGCTCCGTCTGGGCAGACAGGTGGATCGTGGGGGTTTCATTGGAGCCCTGTGTGTTCACAGCCTAGGCCCAATAATCCTGGATCGTTGTTCCGCCCGACCATGATCGTGCACAGGATCACTTGCGCATTAACGCTGCTCACAATACAGTACCTGGATGACAATTCTGTAGAGAGAGAGATGCAGGTATGTCTTGACTCTTCCAGGATACAAAACAAAAATAATGAATGTTATTGATTGCGACAAGGCTGTGTGGAACGATGCGGACACCTGGACCCACTGATTGCGATACGAGTAGTTACAGTAAGTAGCACAATACCACTAGCCTTGGGCCGACAGATTTTGCCACTGTCAAAGTTCCCTCCCTACAGCATGTGTCTCTGTCGAGTTTTTCGCCTTACCAGCACCCCTGGCAAGCGGCCCACCACGCATACACAGAGGCTGAAAAGAGGCCGCCGTTGAGGCCCAATGGCCATGACATGGTTCCGATCAGCTCATCTTGTGGCCCTTCACTTTCTGCCGATGTTTGAGCGTGAATTTCCACTCGTTCGCAACGGTGCCAGTCCAAAGGAGAACCAGGAAAGACCCGACCACGACTGTTATGAGCAGTGTTACGATGCTGAACCAGTAGAATATCCTCCACACGTGCTCGCTCAGGAACTCTTGGCCTGAATCAGCCGCTAACGCTACCTGCATGGTATTGAGGCAAGTCGATATCGCCGCAAAGACGAACAAGATCGGCCCATATAGGCGGGTGAAGTACTCGCCATACTGCATGGGAATATACTCATAGATGTATCGACGAAACAAGAGGGGGGCATAGAGGTTGAGTCTGGACAGCCTGATCTCCCCATAGTGGTACCTGGCCGACACATGCTCGTCTTCGATATGCTCCAGATCGGCCAGAAAGATCGAGACCTCTGACCACCTGAGGTGGCTCTGCACCAGTCGCAGATCATCCCGTTGTGCAATCACAAGATCAGACTCGTGTTGAATGAGCAAGCGATACGTTCGCAGAAATCCGATAGCGGCACGACGAATGTGTGAGCTTTTCTCGGCGAGGGGTGACAACGGCTGAGCTGCTAATGCCGTCGTCCAGAAAGAGTAGGATGTCAGGTAACTCGGTAGGGGTTTGATGAAGATCCGATTGTTGATCCACAGCAGATGAAGCCGTGGATCTTCCGTGACAACAATCTCTCGTCCCAGGACCTTCTGTTTATTCAGAGAATGAACACTTCTTCCAGAAGGCGTGGTCAAGATCCAAAGTCTCCCCGCCGCTGCTTCCAGATCAGCTGCCCACAGTTCATTGCACAGAAATGTTGAAAGAGAATCCGTGTTTGGTAAGACGATACTGGGATGGCCCGGTACTCTCGAGGTTGTTTCCACGGGGCTGGAGTCCGCCAGTTCAGAACAAAGCTGGTGCTCTTTGGAAAAAGGCGGCGCCGGCGCGATTTGGGAATTCTTGATCATGGACACGTATATGGAGTGAGTATCCTCCGTACTCCCTTCTGCAAACATTACTCGTGTACTATCTGATATGTGTTTTGCATATGGCGATCAGGATATTTCAGCTGAGGTTGCTGAGGCTCATCGTGAGCATCTTTAAACTGAATGTCGCGTCCAGAACATGCTTGTACCATTCCATTTTCGGTTACAAAGACGCCTCGTTTCCAGGGATCGCGCATTCGAATGGCTGGATAAGGTATTTCAGCCTGACCGACCGCAATGGCGGGGTAAGTTACTGGGCGCAGCCTTTGTACCATTTCTAGCTTCATAACGTATCGACGACTCCCGAGCAGAAAGTGAAAAGACGTTGATTTCAATGGCACCTTGAGGAGCTCTCAGAATCTGATCGCCATGGTGCGGAATGCTCTTGTAATCACCTTCGCAACTTCACACACTGATCGTGGTTGTAGGTGAGACAAGTGACGGAAACCGATACAGGACTGAAGGCTCTCTGGCCACCCTCCAGCGCGCAGACCGAGAATGGGGACAACATCGTGGAGTAGGAATATCCAGGAAAGACACGTTTCTGATAAGCTGAGCGTATTCAGTATCGTGGCCATGCACGGCCTTGGAGCGCATCCGGACCATACCTGAAAGATCCGCATCGACGAAGCCACTGGAAATCACGATGAGGGTCGCTGGGTAAACTGGTTACAAGAGGAAGACATGCTACCCACGGCAGTTCCAAAATCAAGGATCATGAGGTACGGGTACAAGTCAAACTGGTTTGGGGAGGATGCGATCAGAACGTCGATCCGAGGTATTGCAGAAATGCTTTTGTTTGATCTGGTGTTAGAGCGAGAGGTAAGGCAGAGCCTACTACAGCGAAGACGATTTTACTGAAGATGAGTGGAATTGCCGCACTCGTCCCCTGATCTTCATTGCTCATAGCTTCGGAGGTTTGGTAATCCTCAAGGCAAGTACATCATTCATCCACCACTAATCCGTACCCGGGGGAATTGCTAAAAAGCGATCTGTAGGCCATTCACGTTGCCTCACAGGTTGAGAAGTGGAGGGATGTCTTCGAAGCGGTGCGAGGACTCGTTTTCCTCGGTACCCCATTCCGTGGATCAGACGGGATGAGCCAGCACATAATGGTGGAGGCGGCACGGAGGGTTTGCGCGGAAGACGAGATCGAGGCCGAGTCCCTTTATGTTTTGAATCCTGGAAACGACTTGTTGCAAGACCTCGTTGATGATTTTCAAGGGCACGTATGGTCGAGGATGGGACATGCACGAATCGCATGTTTCTATGAACTCGAACGAAGTGACATCGGTGCGGTCGTGGGGAATCAAACCAGAAAGGTAGGATCATGGATGAATAGTTGTATAGCAGGCTGACTCTCCGGTCACGCAGGCCTTGGTGGTCAACAAGCAATCAGGATGTCTGGACGTGTCGGACCGAATTGCCAAGTATCCTCTCCAGCGCACGCATTTCACGATGAACAAGTTCGCCCAGGCTACGGAGAGGGACTATAAGCTGATATCAAAAGTCATACAAGATATGGCACAAGACGACCAGGTAGGACTTGAGGCCCAGGCACAACAGATAACAACTGTGAGTCCTTAAGGAGAACTTCTATGTAATCTTCACAGTCCTGAATCTCATTTCCGTTTAAGAATAGCTCGATTCCCGTCATCACAACATATGAGCGGGCTCAACGTCGATGTGTCAACTATTTTCAAGGGCGTAAAGACCAGCTAAAGCAGATACGAGACTTCTTCGCCAAAGCACCGCGCGACCAGAAACGCGTACTTATTTTGCAGGGCATGGGAGGCCAAGGCAAGACGCAGACTGCGTTGAAGTATTGCAAAGAATCAGGATCAATCTATTCCAACGTCTTTTGGATCAATGCGAACTCGATTGATATGGCAGTCCAGTCTATGGAAAGAGTCGCTGAAGAGATCGGACTGGAAATCTCAACAGGAGATAAGTCTCTGGGGACTATTTCGATCGTCGTGAAAGAACTAGAAGGGCGAAGAGATCGTTGGTTGATGGTTTTGGACAACTACGACGACCCTACCGGATTCAGGGAGATTGAAGAATTCATGCCACACGGTCAGTTACATTCCTTTATCCAATACAAAGGCAGCTGATACCGGTGTGTGCCAGGTGGTCAGGGCGACATTCTCGTAACAAGCCGATACAAAGGACTGCAAGAGCTCGGTAAAACTGTCAGCCTACCTTCCATGCCAGATGATGATTCAATAGAACTCTTGTTGAGAAAATCATTTGAGGAAGAAATCAGTCCTGACCAAGATCAACCTCGGAAAGTTGCTGGTAAGATTGTGCAACGACTCGGGGGATTACCCCTGGCCATCGACCAGGCAGCGGCTTTTATTTTGTACAAGCAAATTCCTTTGGATCACCTGAGTAAGTTCTTGGAATTGTATGAGGGTCGCCGAAAAGAAGTTTTGCGCTCTGTTCCCGAACATTTCTGGAAATATCGCAAAATAGGGATTGAAGGACAAGAAAGGGATCACCAAATCAGTGCATTCACAACCTGGGAAAATGCCCTTCCAGCAACTGGAAGGCATCGACGTGCCTAGGGAGGACATCGAGCATTTCTTGACTGTATCAGCCTTCCTTCAGCCCAATCATATTGGCGAGTCGCTTTTTCGACACTGCCTGGAAGGAAAAGATAAACCACCAAATTGGATCAGAATCTTTGCGACAATCGAGAATGATCATTCCGAGCCAGACGCTGACTCGGAAAGCTCAAATGTGCCAGCCCAAGCCAAACCCTCTTGGCAACAAGAGCGTTTCTGGAAAATCATCAAGAAGATGCATAGCCTGTCGTTGTTGGATAGCATCGGCGAGGGTGTCTGGGGGGAAATGTATTTGTCCTTCCATCCTGTGATTTGCGATTGGTTGCAGTTACGGATCAGTAGCGAGTCAGCAAGAAGGTTTGTCCTTGAGGCGGCTAACATTGTGGCCGTGAGCATATTCTCCATCCGGCCTGAGTCAGAAGCTTTTTCGCAATCACGGTCCATCCTTCTCGGTCATGTTGAAAAGTGTTTGGCGAACGATCGAAATTTCTCTTCGCACGGCGGAAACATTGGTCAAACGATCGAAGGGGCCAATGCAGCAAGCTACTTTGCGCTCTTTTGCCACAGATATGGCCGTTACAGCGTGTCAGAAGAACTATGTCGAAGAATAGTTACTTTGATGGCAACAGATGGGACTTTCGACCTTCTTGACAGACTGCAATGGATGAAACTCTTAGGAACGAGCGTGGCAGATCAAGGCAGGCATGACGAGGCGGAAGAAATATACAGAGAGATAGTATCGAAGACCGAGAAGATATTAGGGCCAGAACGTCCAGAAACACTCTCAAGCTTGAATGATCTAGCAGTTTCATTGACCAGTCTAGGCAATTATGAGGAAGCAGAGGCGATAGTTCACAAAATATTATCGGTGAAAAAGACGGGTGGAGGACGGCAACACCAGGATACTCTCATTGTTGAATTCAATGTGGCACAGCTAGTAGCACAACAAGGCAGGTATGCTGAGGCAGAGAAGCTATATCGAGAGCTACTTGCGTCACCAGTGAAGTTGCAAAGGAGCGATCATGAACCGGGTGCTATGACGGAGCTGGCTGTTATACTACATCATCAGGGCAAATATACAGAGGCGGAGGAGCTATTACGAGAGGCATGGCCTTTGAGAGCGAAAGTGCTAGGAAAAGATCACCCATCGACGGTACAAACCATGAACAATCTGGCAGCCTCCCTATTTGAACAGGGAAAGTATGGAGAAGCAGAGAAGCTAATTCGAGAGGTACTGACATTGAGAGGGAAAGTGCTAGGAGAAGGACATAGAGATACGATAAAATCTATGAACGATCTGGGATGCGTACTAGCGAGGAGCTCTCGGTTTGAGGAAGCAACAGTCCTCTTTGAAAGAGCAGTGTCCGGAGCAGAGCTAGTATTAGGATCTGATCATCCGCATACGATTTCTTACAGGTCTAGTTTTGCTCTCATGCAGCAAGGGACTTGAAAGCAATCATCGGCGTCAAGTGAGCAGATTGGGAACGAGAGGATGGAGGTAGGTGAGAACGAAGAGGGAAATGGACATGAGAACGAAGAGCGCAATGATAACAACAACCTGACCTAGGACGTTAAGAAGATTAAGAACCGCGAGAACTAGGAGACAGATAAGGCCAGGAGGATTAGAAAGAAGGAGAAAAATGCGAAAGAGAAGAATAAGGATGTAAAGAGCAGTCATCGATCATTTGGTCTCTCCCTTCTTGGTCGCCGTCCGTAGCCAGGCTTCCCAGTCAAACACTCCTGGACCCTCCATCCACACGCCGGGCTCCCTCTCCTCGACAATCACGCCTTCCTTGTCTCTGAAGAAGATCAACCCTCCACCGACATTCTTCAACGGGTTCCCATCTCCCTCGCCTCCTCTACCGACAGGGCCAACGTTGAACCCGCAGGTCTGATAGAAGCGTTCTTTGCCATCAGCAGCAATGACACTACACGCGACGCCTTCCTTGCGGGCCTGTTCAAGACCCCACGCAACCAGTGCACGACCTTGTCCCTTGCCTTGGAAGTCGGGATGCACAGCCAGGCAATTCAAGTACCACGACTCAGCACGGTGGCCTTGCCAGATGTGGTCCAGAAAGTACTCCGATTGCGCCAAGATGTCTTCATGTTCAGGGGCAGCGGCGCGGTTGGGCGAAACAAATTTCAACACCTTAACCACGAAGCCAAAGATGGGTTTGAGAAGCCGTCCTGCAGAAACACGAATATGGTCAGCAAAGATAATCGTCATGCCAATCGAGTAGCAAACCAGGACTTACTTGGATCCCACCACGCCAATTCCCATCCGGCGGCTCGATTGTCTTTGCTCGACGGGGCTATTCGGCTCCAATGAGCCAGTCCGGTGACTATCTCCTGCTGTTGCCGCTCATCCTTCTCGGTCGTAACCAGAAATACGTGACTCCAGTCCCACCAGTCGACGATGAATTGTCGGTACCAGTACTTGTCAAAGTCAAAGGGGTATTCATGGCGCTTTGGGTGTATCAGACGTCCGAAGAGGACTTCATCCCAAAAGGCGCGGGTGGCTGTACGTGCGGCACCTGCGAGGTCGCTGAACCGTGCTCGCCGTAACGTGAAGCTTGGATGTGGGTTGAGACCTATCGTGGTGGTCGTGGAAGGACCTCTGAGGAGAGGCGATGTCGCGGATGCTTGAGGGTCAGACATGTCCAGCGATGAACTCAAGATTAGGCGAAGACAAGATTGCCCTGTGCTTTACCTAAGCATAAGCAGGAACAGGACAAGATCTGTGGAAACGGTGGATATGGTGCGTGAGACGCAACGTAGCCGTATCGAATGTCGGAGACAGTGGGCCGATTGATGGGGCAATGATAGCATTAGCAAGAGCAACGACTGACTTCGTGATGAGTGTCTCGGGAATCGTGATATCGTAGGTGCTGATGTTGGTGGAGTTGACCTGCGAGATGGCCCGGTTCCCACTGATCGAAAGACCTCGCTCACTGTTCTGTCTCGTGGGTTTCTCCAGGTGGCAGATTTCAGGAGCTCGTCTGATCTGCAGATAAGCAATAAGTCCCAAAACCTGCACGGAGTAACTCCGTACGTACCTGGCAATCCTACTGAGATGCGCAGCAGTAAAAGACGACGCAATAAATAGGCTAGTGAGCGAGCCTCCCGCTCTCACGCAGGAAGTAGGTTTGATAGCCTTTGGGCCCCTGTCGAAACCCGTTGGTTTCCTGACTTTTACCCCTGGACCTCTGTGCTAGACTCCGGCGAAGGCGTAGAGCCGCTGACCCAGGTGAAGTCAATGGTTGCGAAAAAGAACAAGCTTATCACTGGTCAGACAAGTTCTGATATCGAGGAGAATTGAGAGCGAGAGTAAGAGGAAGTCGGATGGAGAACTCGCGCCAAGACAGGGCTACGGAAGTACCGAGTACCGAGTACTAAGTTAGTTAGTTAACTAACTACCTGTAACTACCCGTAACTGGGTACCTATGTAGGTACTTCGGCGGCGTTACGGATACGCAGAACTAGGGCACATCCGACAAGTGGTCTACAGGCTACAGTATGTGCCTAGGCGTGTATCTGTACCGATCACATTCTGGGAGAAATAATGAATAGCTTTCGTTAGGCTCGTGTTTGGCCACCACACGGCGACTGCGACCTCTGGGAGTTGAGCCATGCAAAAAACAAGGATGAATTCGCCCCCAGTAGCTTACAACTCTCGAGATCAAAGTTGGAGGACGGGGTACGGAGTACGGAGTAAGATGCAAGGATACAACACGACCCGACACAATCGTAACAAGGCTACCAGGAACAAAGTCAGTTGAGTTATTAGGGATTACTGTGGCTCCGGGTGCCTCCCCGACCATGTGCCTGGGGCTGGGGCGTTATCATGATTCCACAGCCAAAGAAAAAGGAACTAATAAGAGTAAGCAGCCATCTACTGTACTACTGTAGTCCTCAAAAAAAGAAAAGGAAAAAGGAGTACAGATGTCCCGGTCCGCAGTCATATTGGACGGAGGTACGGCGGTCCTCCGTACACCAAACCACTTTATCACTCTAGCTAACTAGTTACCTACAATAGTCTTAACAGTTCATACGTTAGTGGTGTCTCAGGATCTTCGCGGATCACAGGGGGTAAAAGCATGGCGTGAAAAGCCGTAAAAGCCTTTTTTTTACAATCCATGGCGCCTCATGCATGATACCACATGTACTGTACAAACTAAAGATGCGAAGGAGGCTAAAAAATCACTCCCGACTCCCTCAGGAACGACGGTCGACACTAACGACTACTTGTAAATCTTAATATGTTAACTATGCTCCAAGAGGGATACAATATCGTGCGACTTTCCCCACGCTAACGTTGAGCCCACCAAATCCACCTCGACCGATGTGGTCCATGTGCCCCCCATGGCCCGTGCCGTGCGGATGAGATATAGGGGCGTCGTTAAGGTGACTGGGACATCGGGTGATCACTCACCTCCTTGGAGGAAGCAGAAGAAAAGACAAATCAATCTGAAAAGACACTACCCCATCGAGACTCGAGGGGTTTGAGAGGGCACTTACTCCATGCCTGTAAGAGAAGAAATACTGTGCACAGAGCAAGTTACTCACCACCTGGCCCCTTATCCTGCTACGGAACTAATTGCCATCACTTAAACCAACCGGGGAGAGAGTGCAAGCCCCTGAAAGACAGAAACAGTAAGGGCAAAGACAAAACAAAGCCCTCGAATGATAGGAAGGCAGAGAGACCTGGCCTTGGTGAGCCTGCAGACTCTACTAGTCTGCTACGTACTGCGCGACAAGTCACACACTTGCAGAGCTCCGTATCCTGACACTCACCCAGGGTCGAGCTTCCCGTTGGAGTCTTGAATCAGAAGATGCTTTTCACACAGAAAGAGGTCTGAGGACAGGAGATTCCAGCCATGACGACGCAATGAGAGCGTTGGTTGACAAAAGTGCTCAGTCCCCCATAGTCGTCTCTAGATGATAACCAATTGTAAAAGCATCGAACCTGTTATAACTCCGTTTCAAGATTCAGTCATTCGTTCACAGCACCAAAGGTATATCATCATACCTATCGAGAACGCGAAATGCCAGTCCCGTTGACCTCGACTTTTCACTTGAACCTTGTTCCCACAACAGGTTCCAATCTTAACCTCGAGCTCCAAAATCCCTCCCGCAAAATCTGCCCTCTATCCGTCTACTATCTATCCCTAAACCGCCTCCCGCTATTTCAAAGACATACTCCAATTCATGACCATCATATCGTAACGAATGCCTCCAATAAACATATGAACATAGGTGCTCTTGAGAAGACTCCACAACACCAGTTAATCCAGAAACCGTGGAGGGGGGCAGGGGGCCTGCATCCCGGAAACCAATTGAAGCCATTCAATTCCCTTTCGTATCCGTCTCGTAACGAATGGTCCACTGAACGTCCTTCCGGATTATGTGATCTTGACTACCTGTACTGTCGACCGACTCTTGATCCCCTGCCTTGCTATCGTTGCGCATATCTTGTGGAGACGTGCCTGGTTCCTCGGTGTCGTTTGCAGAACGATCGGCCGAACGGTTCTTCGAATTGCCTTTGCCAAACGACCCAAGTTCGTACCCGGAATGTCGACGAGAGCGACCACCCGAGCCGTAGGCTTGCGAAATCGAAGGGTCCAGCTGGATGCCGAATCCGCTGCTGAAACTCTTGACGAACGACTTGAGGTTTGGTATAGTGGCCGATATCAGGGACCAGCAGAGTTGGACTTGCTGCAGGACGAGCGCAGTCACAAAGGCAACCCCTGGATTGCGGGACGTGGTGTACTCAGAGATGAACTTGAGGTGTAGGACGGACAGGGCGACCAGGCTGACAAGAAAATCTTCAGTATTTTGACCATCTTTGTCAAGGATGGCTAAAACTTACGGCAGACGAAAGGAGAAGGCGAGAACCACCTGGCATTTCAGTGCAAGAGAAATGTGTACAGGCAGGACTATCACAATGGCAAGCAGGATCATGAGGCATTCAATTGCCACATCGAAGGCTGTTATTAGTTGCCACCGCAAGAACTGCACTTTGTCAGAACGCGCCCATCAGCATCTTCAAGTCGACACATACCTGGCGCGAACACTGAGAAGCGTTGCCTCGGATAAAATCGGCTGTGGAGCAGTCGACAGAGATCGCTACCACTGAAAGAATCCCCCAGAGTCCCGCGGCTGTGAGAAATGCGAGAGCAAACCAGTAGAATATTCTTGAGCGTCCTTCAAAGGTTGCTTTCGAACCACTCAAATTAAAGAGCCTCATCATTAGATACAAGGTCGAGGCTTTGGCAGCGGAAAGGGCCAGGAGGAACAGAATCTCGCTAGCGAAAGCAGCCTGGGAACCAAGTCAGCTGAGAAAAATTCTCTACATGCCCGGGTGGTTCTCACACGGCTGGCCTGTGTTAGTTCACTTTGACGAAGCAATTCTTGCGTTTTGCCCAGTCCGTGGTGAAGGCCCACCATAACGGCAGCGACCTCTCCAAGTTGAAGCACCTAGATTGGTACATCAGTGACTGAGCGCGTGCCGTACAGGCCAAAAAGTATCAGACATACTGTTGCAACGAACGCCAGGTAATCATCTGTCCCATGCGTTTTTCGTCGTATGTGTGCTCTCAACCCAAAAGTAACGACCGAATAGATAAGACATAAGGATGCAGATATCCAGACGGAGCCAGCATGGTCGTCCGGTGTGATGGGAGAAAACCGAGTCGCATCATCAGAGCTTGCCATCATGGGCAGATAACGACGATGCCTTTGAAACCCGTAAGAGAAGGCCAGAATTGATGTGGTCGGAAAGCAGTAGTGATATATCAATGGATAGTCAAGGTGTCGATCCCCCAATTACTAGCTGGTCTCTCTCCGTGGAGGTGTCGACAGCATTAACGGTGAGCTTTATCACGTTCCTGCAGGAATAGGGTCAGTGGTCCCCATGTCTTCCTATCAAGGTGCACTGTCTTTTGATACACCTCGCTTCAGGAAACACTATTATTCTGGACACGATACGCGGGCGACTGGGGTCCTGCGCAAGCTTCTGCCGGTACCGCATCAATTACCTTTCAAGCTTCATGGTTGTTCGTCTGGCACTGCCGTGGCCAAGTCTTATCCAAGTTCGGAACAGCCTACGACCTCAAACCGGACCAGGGAAGTGGTTGGGCGCGGCTGGTTACCGGTGTCAGGGACGACGCACACCTAGGATCCGACGATTGAAGCAAAAGACCACGGATCCAGCTAGTCGTAGATCCCTGCCACATTGATACGGCCAGGCATGCCAGGAAAATGTTTCCTTGGAGCTTCAAGGAGATTGGGCTGCAGGGCTTGAATGATACTTTTTGGTGCCGTCAGGAGGATTGCCTTCGATCACACAACAAGGCGTTGTGGCGTCTCACCACCGAACTCTAGCAGGCTTGGAGGACCGTCGCGTTATGTGGATGCCAGGCCGGCAGACCAGCGCTTATTCGCCGCCAGGTGCTGATCTCGAGTTCAGTAGAGTGGGGGCACTCCTAGCTCGTCGGCTATCTTTTCTTTCCAGGTGATCAACGCACAGTACCTGTGATACCGCAGTGTGAATGTCAGACGAGACGTCACCCAACGATGACTTGCAGTTTGACAGAGACTTTCTCTGCTCAGAATGTTTGGAGACGTTCTGCTGATGCTCGGTATGGGAGGAGAAGGACCAAGGCTGCATCTGCCCAGCCTATTTGTCTCAGTGGTGCGGTGTTAAACACCTGGATCTCTGAGTATAACCATCTCGACGGATGCCATCCCCAACCCCAATAAAGAGTCGGTTGACCTCATAACTGCTATGAAGGGTTTAAATGGCGTCCTGCAATTGTAATCGATTGCATTGAATGCAAGCACTTTAGCTCGCAGTCTCGGTGCCCTGTGCTTGATTCATAGACAGGAACATAATCTAGCCGAGGGCCACTCTAAGTTTCGTCTTCATTACAGGCTCGCAGCAACTCAACACTGACCCTTTCGAGAGCCGGGTGAGCATCCTCTCACTGGAATTTCAATCGGGTGTGCCAGTATTGGAGCTTTGGATCAAAGACTACTCGACGCCGGGGTGTGGCAAGTCCCGAGGGGAGTCGTCGACATGCCAAGTTCCACCTGGGATCTGCATCCCGACCACGGTAGACTTCGCTTGGGCGGAATCAGTTGCCAGCAGGCATCAATTGTGGTCCCACCCAAGAGTCCTCCCATCGCGGGTTCTCACTCATCATGTTGAGCTGTGTTTGCCATTCGGCTATTCTTACATTAGCGTGAGTCCGTCGAAGTCTGTCAGCCGAGATTTGCGTCCAGGCTTCGAGGGAATAGCATGCGATGTCAACCACAAATATCGGTAAGGAACAATGATCATCAACACTTCGGCTGAGAAACCACAAGACATTCCGCTACTTGTATTTAAGACTATCGAGCTTCCGTGAAATAATTAGGAGGCGTAACGACCGTGGCGGGAGACGAGCTGTCGTCTGTCAGTAATGACATCTGCTAGTCGCTATGATGTTGGCGCTTCGGTTGCGGACCGTAGTAGGGTCTGTCGGTCGCGCCCCACCCTCCATCGTCTTTTTGTCTTTTGTTTATGGGAGCAGAGATCGCATGGCCCTGGGACGTTTGCTGTAAGCTGCTTCTTGGGGCACCACGAGGATGATCTCCGACATTTTTGCTTCGAGGCCCTGGTCAGGGGATTTCTGTAACAGAAACAATAGTTGAAAGCTTTCTCAGAAAGGGTGAGATGCTTATTCGCTGGTCCACAATGTTCCTGGTCGTCAAATGCACTAGGTTCGGCTTGAACTGGTACACGAAAGGTGCCCATCACATGCAGCCACCCTGTCAGAGATGTTGAGCTAGTGAAAAGCATCTTGAACTACATATTGCCTTGGATTGGTCGAACAGCTCACCATCCGTTGACGGAATCACACAGTAGTGTTGGTGGCTTTCCCTGGGCATAATTTGGCTTCGCTGTGTCGGGTCACTTCGACCGCGACAGTAACAACGTACGCATTTTTAGTCTGCAGGGAAAGTGCACTCCGTAGTGCGTCCATCCTGCGACGCGCGAAGCAAGGGTGTACCGTACTTGTGCTCTGGGACACGATAAGCCGAGCTCGCTTTTGTGCATTTTTATCGCGTAAAGAGTCTTGGATGCTTGTAGAAACCGTCTAGCTTGCACACTCCTCGCTTCCTGAAGCTCAACAAGGTCAAGATCTGCGCCCGTGGAAGCCACATGGCGAGGTTATTTCTCGTCTTCTCCCCTGACCAAAGTTTTTGTTCTTTCATCTCCTGTATTCAAGAAAAGTGTAGACCGACTTAGCCTCACTTTGCGGATCGTCAGCGGGCACAACGTGCTTCATACCGACAGCCTCATCCTTCCATTTTACTGTGCGGCCAACCTTCAGCTTCTTCCCTGATACTCAACTTGCACCAGAAAAATGCCGGAACCAAAAGTAGATGGCGTCCTCACATCTCAGGTCGACTTGGAGGTCTCCAACCAAAACTTGTCCGCAGAAAAAAAGGGCACTCACGATGATCAACGAGACATGTATCGTATGGGGAAGGTTCAGGAATTGAGAGTGAGAGACCACATGCATTGCCGAAAGAAGCATGAAATTGCTGACTGCTGAAGCGAAACTTTCGGTTTCTTTCGATTTTTGGCTTTTCCATGATTCTGATGGCAAGTTGGGAAACCATGCTAGGGTCTGGACTTTCTTGGGCTTCACTAAACGACATATATTGACCCTGAAACAGAACAGCGATCATCGGTCTAATCAATGGCGGAACAGCTGGACTGATATGGATGTATCTTGTTGCCTGGATCGGCTTTTTGGCGGTGAACACTTCAATGGCTGAAATGGCTTCCATGTAAGTGCTCTGAAACTTCCACAACAACGGCAGTTTCTTACAAGTCCAAGGGCTCCAACCTCAGGGGGGCAGTATCATTGGGTGTCTGAATTTGCACCTAGAAAATATCAAAAGTTTCTGAGCTTCATCGTCGGTTAGTTTAATTGGTATCCACCAGCCTCGCAAGACTGATGACTCTGTAGGTTGGCTTTGTGTGCTGGGTTGGCAGACTGGGGCTGCCAATACGGGTAAGAATGAGCCCGTCCTCGGAAGAGAAAGAATCTGCTGATGATTGCTCAGCATTTCTGGCCGGTACCCAGATTCAAGGATTGGCGATTCTGAACTATCCTGACTACGTGCCCGAGAGGTGGCACGGAACCTTACTGACATTTGCTGTGGCTTCATTCTCGGTGATTTTCAATACTTTTCTGGTCAAGAAACTACCCTTGGTGGAAGGTATTGTCTTGATTGTTCATATTTTCGGCTTCTTCGCAGTTCTCATTACACTCTGGGTTCTTGGACCGCGAGGCAATGCTCATGACGTCTTTACCCAGTTCAACAACTATGGTGGCTGGAGCAGCGATGGTCTTTCCGCCATTGTGGGTATACTCGCTGTCATGATTCCACTACTTGGTGCAGATGGTGCTGTCCATATGTCCGAGGAGCTCCGTGATGCGTCAAGAGTTTTGCCTCAAAGCATGCTTGCTACAACAATCTTCAACGGCTCGATGGGATGGATCATCTTGATCACTTTCTGTTTCGTGCTGGGCAATCTGGACGATGCCATCAGCTCCCCAACCGGACAACCGTACATTGCCGTCTTTTACACCGCAACCGAGTCATATGCTGGCGCTTCCGTGCTGTCAGCCTTGGTGATATTCATGGCCATATTTTGCAACTTGTCAATTACGGCCACGGCGTCTCGTCAGCTGTGGTCTTTTGCCCGCGACCAGGGAGTACCAATGTCTTGGTGGTTTGCACACGTAGGTCCAGACAATCGGCTCGGTCCTCTCGCTGGAATGAAGCTAACTCCAACATTATGTAGGTCCGACCCGGCTGGGATGTCCCGATGAATTCTATCGTCGTATCCTGGGTTGTGTCGTGTTTGTTGTCGATCATTAATGTTGGCTCGACAATTGCCCTTAACAACATAACGTCACTGTCACTTGTGGCGATCCTGTCCTCGTACATTGTTTCGACTGGGCTGGTGTTTTGGCGACGACTTTATAAATTACCTCTTCTTCCCGCCAAATTCACATTCACTCGGCCCGTTGGCCTCCTCCTTAATGGCTTCAGCATGTTGTTCTTGGTGTTCGCATTTATCTTCGCCTTTTTTCCTGGAAACCCGGATCCAACGGCAGCCCAAATGAATTGGTCTTCCCTCATCTATGGAGCGGTGATAGTATTTGCCATTGCCGACTACTACCTTCGGGCTCGCCACGTGTATGATGGCCCCGTAGAGTATGTACGGAAACTGGATTGATTGGAACAAGCTCTGTCTTGCCTGGGTGGATCGACATCGCGATTATTGTCAGATACTGAAGCGATTTTGGAGGATAAGTTAGACAAGAGCACCACCATACTGTCTCCTAGATGTGACGGTTGGAAGTACGAAGCAAGCAGATGCCTTCTTTGTGGCTTGTTGCAAGACAGTTGTACAGGGTGGGGTGACCTAAAGCCGTTCAAAGGAGACTTGGCTTAAAATGATACAATTTAAGTAGGACCTCAATTAGGTCTGACGCAACGATATCGAGCAGGAGAATGAGCATCTTTCGAGTCCATAGAAGTGCACTTTGTACGCCTCCACAAAGTTATTTTCGTGTCCCGGACAAAAGATTCGCCAGTTGCCGACGATGCGGGGAATCCGGAATTATAGTTTGACCGAAAAAACCGGCACCCGTGTGTGACCCTCGTCCCTGCTTTTGATTATTCTTACGGCTTGTCTTTCTGGAGAACAACCTCGACCTTGGAATGATCTTGAGGACGCTTGCGGCTTGTTATTTTTAGGCTGAGATGAATACCCCTTTCGTCTCGCCATTTGCAGGAGATCCTTCTGCATCCGTCACAGCGCGCACACAAGTCCATCAACGTTCGCATCCCGGTGGCCCGACGATGCTCTCGGCTTCTCGACCTCAGTAATATCGACATGTCCGAGCCCAAGCGCCCGCGCCTGGACTCATCGCCCAATTCACTCTACACTGTCACCTTGAATCCCGAAGAAACCTCTTGGCCATTGCCAGAAGAACGATCACAGCCTCGACGCCGCAGCCGCGTAGAATCTAGACGCCGCTTTGAATGCACTCACCCTGGTTGCGGACGAGACTATTCTCGCGCGGAGCACCTGTACCGCCATCAACTAAACCGTAGCCTTTTCAATTCCCACATAAGTGGCGTCTTATATGCTGACTACTGCCCAGATAACCCAAAGGAGATTTATCAATGTGATTACCCTGGCTGTACACGCTCCTTTGTGCGTCAAGACCTCTGTACTCGTCACAGAGACCGACATGACCACAGAGATAAGGCGCTGTCGCAACAGCGAGATGGTGCCAGACGGTCTCCGTCTCCTACATCTTCATTGAGCGACGAGGGGCCATCTCCGCCCTCGCGAGGCCCCGTGACTACACACATAGCTAGTCTCTCCCCTGTTCCTGGTCGAACGTCTTTCTCTTGTGACACTCCGCAAATGGCTCAGCAACCACTTTCCGACAAGGCCAACGAAAACACAGTTATGGAGCCCCAAAGTGGTGCTGACCTACCTCCTGTGAGTAGCTTAGGTAGGAACGGTACAGACACAGCTTCAAGTCAAATAGCCAGCGTTGGTCGTCACAACACATCCAAGGGCACTTCGTTCTCAATCCCAAGATCATACAGCTTTGGCGATCATGCATTTGACAATGTTGATCCTGATATGCTACGTGAGAGAGAGGCCCGGCTTAATCGAATAGCCTCAGGCACAAACCATCCAGATGTTCAAGATGCTCCTAGTGGAACCTACACGATGCCAAGCTTGGGAGATCAACCCTTCAATGATTCTCCAGTCTCTATCAGGGATGAATTCACGGCTTGGCTATTTGAGGATGCTGTTGGGCTTCCTTCGGCGCCATTCTCTTTGACCAGCCAGGTTGGAATGGGGTTCGCCAATACGTCTGATATCTTTGCCACGACAAACTACTCGAATTTCTTCGCCGAAAGCCCTTTCGAGACAACGTTTCCGGCCATGGTCCAGCAAGGCACAAGCTCGTCACCTTCGAATGTCTCCGATATGCCGCTGAACAATAAGCTGTTATCACCTGCAAAACGCCAACTGCTCATCGCGCTTATTCAGACCCGCTTCAACGAGGGAGACAATGCTTTATTAGGGCAGTTGCGAGAAGAAATTTTCTGTGGAAACATGGATTCCGATGATCACGTCCTGAGCCTGTGCTCTATGCAACAATACATTGCTTCTTACTGGTACCATTTCAACGCTCAAATGCCTATCATGCATCTGCCGACGTTTTCGGCAGACGGAAGCAACGAATATCTGCTTCTGGCGATGATGGTTGTTGGAGCCACCTATCTCACCAAGGCTCATGGAAGATCACTAACTGACAGCGCGGCCAGATTTGCTACATTCATAGCCTGGCACCTTCGGTGGCAAATATTCATGCATAACGACTTTCAACCACCAACGAAGTTGTGGGTCCTACAGACTCTTCTCCTTCTAGAGGTGTATGAAAAGATGAATTCGACGAGGTTATTACATGAGAGAGCACATATCCACCATGCCACCACGATCAATTTGATGCGACGTGGAACTACGTTGATTGAGACCCAGAAGGACTCCAGGCGTGAAGCCCTTACAAGAGAGGAATGGTGGAATTGTTGGATCACAGCCGAAGCTACTCGGCGAGTGGTATTTGCGGCATTCTACCTTGATGCCGTCAACGCCATCATGTTTGGTCATACAGCCATGATGGTGGTTCATGAGGTCCGTCTGCCACTGCCGTGTGACGAAGCTTTGTGGTCAGCCACTTCTGCGGCTGAGGTTGGCAGGGTGGAAGCTAGCTTGCATGCCAATTCGATCAAGCCGATATCGTTCCTAGATGGGCTCAAGAAGACTCTGACGGGACGAAAAGTCCGCACTAATACCTTTGGTCGGATGATCTTGATGGCAGGCCTCCTTTCAGTCTCTTGGCATATGCATCAACGAGACCTTCAAGTGTCCAGCTTAGGGGTGTCATCAACTCTAGGTGTGCCGGACGGCTGGCGAAACCCCTTGTCAAAGGCTTTTGATTTCTGGAAGAAAGACTTTGACGAAAATATGGATCATATGCGCCGGGCAGCTCTACCATGGCAAAAGAACGATTCAGGGTCGATGGATGAGGTCATGGCCAACACTGCGACGGTGATGTATCATTTGAGCCATATAGCAACAAACATTGACCTCTGGGACTGTCAGATATTCGCCGGCATCAAACGGTTATTCGGCAGGAAAATCGCGAAACCCGACTACGAGCGTGTCAAAGCCAAGGTATTTGATTGGTCAAAAAGTCCAGGTGCCACGATTGCTGTCTATCATGCTATACAGCTCCTGAAATCGGTTTTGTTATCACGTCGAGACCAGAATAAGCCTTACAATGCCAGGGATGACTACTTGTTGATGAGACCTTGGGTCACATACTATGCCGCACTTGTAGTCTGGTCTTACGGATTCGCATTGGATGGAGTTCTTCGGCCGTTCCCAGATATCCTTCAGCCAATCTCCTCGCCAGGGGGGTTATCTATGCGAAGTCACAGCTCTAGTCAGTCCCACCTCCACCCATCATACGACAGCTCAGAATCCTCTCTTGAAGCGGCAACCAGAGACGCGCAGGGCTTTCTGCAAACCGTCGGTGCGGTCAAGTCCCCACAACAACTTGAAACGATCCGGGACGGCAGGAACAATGTTGCCGGGCTCTTGACTGCCGTCGAGATTTCATTTCGAGATTGCAGGTGGGATCTTTTGCACGAGGCGGCCGACCTGCTACGAAACGCTGTCATGCTCTTGAGGGGAGCCAGTCGTGGGTGAGCGGGATGTGCAACAGGCATGTTCGGGAAACGGAGCCGAACATGAGGCTGAATAGATTTGAGGCCTTGAGGGTTTAGTGTTGTTGGTATGCTGCGACGGCACTGAGGAATGTCAAGAAGTATTTTGAGTCGCACCAACCTTAGATTGCTAACGATTGTCCGTCGAGGCGGATCTACTGGTACAGTGGTAGGCTCGCTGTGCTCAACCTGACGAATTTTCATTGTGGGTACTCAGGTGCTCGGTTACCCCCACGCCACAAACAATTACCCCCTTGGAGCTTTTCGACTTTGTGGGGAACGTTGGCCTAGCGAGCCTTCGTCACCGTACACTTTTACGTATGCCCGGAAACATCGCCGGGGGCAATGCACCTTTATCTTGTTTGATGTTCCGGGTCATCATACAAACGTTCCCGTGTCTAGGCCTTGAACTTTCTAAGCAAACGGTGTGCGTGAAACGTGAACAGCCATGGCAACGGATCAACTCAAGACCCTCGCTGGTAAACCGAGTGGTTCTCAACCATCGATTCCTGGGGCGCCCTCCGCTAAAATAAAAAGCATCGAGTACTTTCGCGTCAAGCCCAGATGGCTTTTTGTCAAGATTTGCGACGACCAAGGAAACCATGGCTGGGGTGAAGCTACCTTGGAAGGCCATACAAAGTCTACTGAAGGAGCTCTTGATGAAATTATCGACCGGATCATCGGATATGAAGCAGAGTAGGTCTTCTTCGTGTTTTACTCTTCAACAGCCCTTGGAACGGGGGCTAATGCGAGTGCTTTCTAGTGATATTGAACATATATGGCAGACCATCTGGAGGTTGGGATTCTACCGAGGAGGGCCAGTCTTTATGTCTGCACTATCTGGTATCGACATTGCCCTGTGGGACCTCAAAGGTATTTTCGTGATGATGTGGTGCCGATTCAACATTGTCTGATTTTTTTCCCTCACAGGCCGAAAACTCAACGTACCCATCTATCAGTTGCTGGGAGGCAAAGTCCGCAACAAGGTCCAAGTCTACGCATGGATTGGTGGAGATCGGCCCAGTGACATTGAGACAGCGGCAAAAGCAAGGATTGCCCAGGGCCTGAAATGCATCAAGATGAATGCCACCGAAGATGTCAATTGGCTCGACTCGCCGTCTGTTCTTGACTCGACCATTGAGCGACTGAAGACTGTCAAGGCCTTGGGCCTTGATGCCGGTCTCGATTTTCACGGCCGACTTCACAAGCCTATGGCGAAGCAGTTGGCCAAAGCTCTCGAACCGTATCGACCGCTATTTATCGAGGAGCCACTGCTGGTCGAACACCCAGAGGCCTTCAAGCAGTTGTCTCAGCTCACCACCGTGCCTATTGCAACGGGTGAACGCCTCTACACCCGTTGGGACGCCAAACGGCTCCTAGAGGACGCGAGTATCGATATTCTCCAGCCTGACATCGCTCATGCAGGAGGTATTTCCGAAACGAGGCGCATGGCCACCATGGCTGAGACGTACGATGTGGCCATTGCACCGCACTGCCCGCTCGGACCCATCGCCCTGGCGGCGTGCATCCAGGTTGATCTGTGTACGCCCAACTTTGTGATCCAGGAGATGTCGCTCGGTATGCATTACAACGTGGAAGCGGGTGAAGAGGATCTGAACACGTATCTGGTTGACCAGTCTGTATTCAAGATCGAAGATGGATACATCAAAGCCATGACAGGTGCCGGACTTGGAATTGAGATTGACGAGGATGTTGTGAGGAAGATCTCAAAGACGACGAAGCCATGGCAATGTAAGGAGTTTTATGGTCCTGATGGATCAATCAGGGAGTGGTAGAGAAGAAGACATCGACTGCCGCAAGCACAATTATGCGTCCCTGGCGTGTTTGGATAGCCCAACAACCCTTACGAACCGTGTTTACAGTCCTCGCGAGGCCCTTGGGCTCCCTCAGGCGGTGGAGTCGGCAATTGCACCGACGACTCCGAGTCTCGGTGGGGACATCAACCTTGTCTCCAGTTTCCTCCGACACCTCATACGAAATCAACGAATGGACGGTTCAGTGTAGTCAACCTTGTCCGATATTCGGTCTGAGTCTATTTGCGGCATTCCAGAAGCACAGAAGAGGTTGCTTGGGAGAAGAAAAAAGAAACACCCTCGGCGGGGGTGCTGAGTAACACGACTTTGCGGGTACTTCCTACAAAGCTTAAACCCACACGGCGCGTGCGCAGCGGCGAAGTTTCGTATCCAAATGTAATCACAAAATGCCATGAGTAAGCAAGACAATTACAGCATCCACGCTGCCGCACCAGGAGCGTTCCGGAGCTGGGGTATTGGGAGCCTTTTTTGATGTCCTGGTAGAGTTTACCAGATGCCTCAACAGGTAGTAGCCAATGTTCACTCCCAGGTACGACAAAATCCTGGCCTGGTAAGCACCATGTACCCACCGATCAGTGTCTGTCGATTCTTGCCTTTTCTATCTGATTGTCTCTGCTTCCAGGGGAAGGATAGTCATCCAGATCCGATATTATCTGCCTTTTGTCAGCATCTTCAATATAAGTTGAGATGATTCATCAAGGATGGAGGCGAGTGGGTGCCGCAGTAAACTTTCGTGGCGGGAAGGAAGACGAGTTTTTGAGGTGCCTGGCAAACGTGAACCAGATGAGACCCCAACGGCCCATGCCCTGATGGCAACACAGCATATATAAAGGGGAGCGAGAGCCTGTGCTGGAACAATGCTGCAGAAACCAGGATTTTTTCGAAGGTAGAAAGCCATCGAGGATGATGAAGTCGATCTTTGGCTGGGGGCTCCTGGCCTCGACATCTGGCATTGGCTTTTCCGAGTTTGTGACCCAAAAGAATGGTCTTCAAGTCGATGTCTACCACCAACCGCCAGCTGTGGTGGCCTACCAGAACTCAACTGATCTCTCTTTCTCTCCCACTGCCTTCACCTTGATCCACGGCGAACACGACGCGGTTCTTGTCGATTCCCCGGCAACAATGGCTCAGGGCAAGGCTCTGGCTGAGTGGATACATGAGACCATCCCCGGCAAGCAACTGAAAACAGTGTACATCACACATGGACACGGCGATCACTTCTTCACTGGACCCATCATACAACAGAATTTCCCTGGGGCCCAGGTGGTGGCGAAGAAAGACGTATATGACCATATGTTGCAACAATACGAGCCCACCTTCTTCAACTCCTTTTGGGCATCACTGTTTCCCGGGGGCCAAATCACGGACAGTCCATTTTCGGCCAAGGTGTTGCCGGAAAACGGAACGTTCTACCTCGAAGGACATGTACTGCAAGCCGTCGAGGTTGGTCAAAGTGACACTTATAACACAACTGTTTTGCATGTTCCAGACCTGGACCTGGTAGTTGGAGGAGATGTGGTATACGGCCATTGCCATCAATTGTTCGCAGAAGACTCAACCCACGAATTGAGACAAGAGTGGTTGAACAGTCTGGACAAAGCAGCTGCGCTGAACCCGGAGTTTGTTATCCCTTCTCATATGC
This sequence comes from Exophiala spinifera, assembly GCF_000836115.1. Classification (NCBI taxonomy): domain Eukaryota; kingdom Fungi; phylum Ascomycota; class Eurotiomycetes; order Chaetothyriales; family Herpotrichiellaceae; genus Exophiala; species Exophiala spinifera. Next base: position 3,236,775 of record NW_015622517.1, on the reverse strand, counting down.
AACCTCACGATGGATATCAACCAAGCCACATCAACGAGACGAAACGGTACATCCACGTTTGGGAGCAACTTCTAGCCTGTTCGAGCAGCTGGGAAGAGCTAGAGGCCAAGGTCAAGAAGGCGTTTCCGCTGCGCACTGGCAATTTCATCCTTCGCTGGACCTGCCAAGCACCCTTCAACGCGGCCTTTTAATGCATGGAAGGAACAAGTCGGATAGGATGTGTGGGAAAAGAGCGAACGGTCGGAGTGAAATGGAGGCTTTTCGACTCGGATCTGACTCCTACCAAGGATAAAATGGTGCTGATCAAGAAAAGGACGGTGCAGTAGGTGCAAATGGTCGGCTAATAATCAGGTAATGAGACGAGAGTGATTTACGAAGCTCATATGAGGCCGGGGATTGTAAGACTGTATTCTGCAATGACAGGCTCAATGGAGGCGTTCGTGGTTCCAATCAATGTCTTGTAGTCAGCGTGTGCCACGTCAGCCTGTTCTTCTCCGTCACTTGCTAGGTACCTTAGGTAGATACAGTGTCCCGAAGGTTGTTGCCCAAGATGTCCCACAGAGGAGGATTTGCATTGCAAACTCTCCTTCTGCGACATCTGAGCAGACACACTCCTTACTAATCAGTGACCACGCGGACAGACAGAGTCAACTCATTCGGTCTAGGAGATCAATTCATCTTCTACGCTAAGGTCTATGATACGGTCATGGTGTACCTCGTGCTGTCTCAATATGCTTGGAATGGCCCAGAAACACAAAGCTACGAAGACACTTCTAGTAAACCTTGGGACACTGCGACGCCTCCGTCATGCCGCAGCATTCGCTTTCAGGCGGCCGTCAATGGCCTGGAGCAGAGTGTACAGCACTTCCAGGGTGGGAACGGGCACTCCTAGCTCTTTGGCCTTGCGCACGGGGGTTCCGAGAATCACGTCAATCTCCATTGGTCTGCCCATCTTGCAGTCTGTCTGCATGCTGCTCCCAATGGGCGGCATGGCCAGGATTCTGTCAATCAGCGTGTCGACCAGGTCGTACTGAAGCGGCACTCCGCATTTCCTGGCCACGTCGATGACCTCTCGCATCAGCGTCCGTGTCATGGGCGTCGAATCAGCCGACGAGGCGAGCCAAGAGTGTGTGTCGAGCATGGTGAGCGTGGTCAGGGAGTTCCAGGCGCAATTCCAAACGACCTTCTCCCACCGTTGGACCTGTATGTTGTCTTCGATATCGAACGGGGTCCCGCCGTCTCGGAGCAACGAGGCAAATTCTTGGAGCCGGCTCTGTTCTGTCGCGGCTTCGAGTTTGTCGCTAGGGAAGATCCCAATCTTGGTGTTTTCGGTCGCCATGTGTGTCACAAAGCCAGGCTGGTCCTGCTTTGCGCCCACCCAGGTCTGTTGTTGGATAGGTGTGTCAGCGAGAAAGATGCTGTCCCCTTGTCGGCTCAAGAGAACTTACCACACAGCTCAGGATTGGAGACGACGGGAAGGCTTCACGGAACGGGTCTTCATTTCCCACCCCATTCTGGACGATGACAATGCACGTCTTCTTTTCGTCAATGGCAGGCTCCAATTGCTTGGGCACCGACGACTGGTCGATGGCTTTATGGACGCAGACCACATAGTCAAATGTCTCCCCGGCCTCGGCAGGGGTTCTCAACACTTGCGCCTGCACTTAGCGCCTCATTCTCGCACAGAGCGGGACTCGAGCTGCTTCTCAACTCACCCTTTGCTGGTCGGAAGAGGTGATTGCCATGATTCATGCTGCTGATATGAAGTCCCTAGCGAAACACCCCTCAGCACGTAGACACGACTGAGCGACAATCCCTTTGGAGACTGACATTGTTCTTGACCGCCTCGTAGTTGGAGCGAGCTACGACCGTAAGGCGCACCCGTTTGCTCTGGTTCAAGATGAATGCGTAGAATGATCCGATACTGGGCTTGGAGTGTCAGAGATATTGTCGCCGAAGGATCTGATTGCGTGGAATACTTACGCGCCCAAGCCGTACAGCATCACATTGACCTGCTTCGCCATGTTGTCTGGAGGGATTTCTTCCTACCGAATGTGAAGGTGACTCTGTGATCTCCGTCGTCCAGGCGTGAACTCGATACTGGGGCGCATTGATATGGAACCCTACTCCCAGACCAGTGTGTTTGCGCTGTCGTATCAACAATCGATACTCGCACGACGTGCTAGTTAGACGAGCGTGGCTTGCTGGACGCCCTTCAATGACATGGTGGCTGCATATATTTTTGGGGTGTCCTTAACTGCCTGCGCCCGCAGCGTGGGGGGTTGCGGGGGCGCACGTCAATGCCAGCGAACAGAGCGAAATAGGGAGGAACGCGATACTGCGTATAGGTTCCAGGCTTCACCAAACTCCCCCGTGGTGAATGAGGTTAGGCCCTCTAAGCTTGATCCTTGGGGGAGGAATGAATTATGTCAGCTTTTCACTGACTCGCGGCTACATACCGCCTGGTCTCATGGTCGAGTCATATAAACATGGCATCGTAAACCTCTGTCACACTCCTCCTACCTGTTACTGTACCTAGCACAATCCTCTTAGGATTGACTGTTGGAACTATCCCGGCAGACGGACACTGCCACGACTCACGGATACTCTCCCCGATATCACTCCGACCCGTTTCCGGTCTCAAGCCAGACGCAGCCCGACATTCTGAAAGACGACAGTATTGCGCCGTGATTCAAGAGCCATCTATTGGAGGGAAGAACCAGCACACTCAATATGTGTTGCAACCCTCCCTGCAGAAAGTTTGAATCTTGATTTTATCCCTTTTTGTCAACCACAAACCGTCTTGATGTAACGACCTTCCCTCAGACCGCTCGTCCTCGTCGATCTGGCGTTCCGTTCCGCAAAGTGAGAATCCTCGAAACAGCCATTTCCGGCAATGTGCATCATTTGGCGCCAGAGTTGAAAGTCTCCCGATCTGTCTGTCCATGGGATCGGCATACTTTTTCGACCCTGAGGCCAACGGTGGTGTCTCGAAGAGGGGGGGTTAGGCTACCTTAGTCGTGGAAGGGCTGGACTAAGTACTCTGCCTAAGACAAACATGTCGAGCTGAGTGCCTACTACGGAGTATGCTTGGTATCGGAGGCTTTAACTGGTAAGCATACAGTAAGCGAAGGCAAGAGAAAGAAGCGAAAGGCATTACAATACTAGCCCTCTAAAACTTTGCCTAGATTGATGATACCCTGCGCCCCGGGAGCGGCGTTCTAGGCGTTCCGCTAAGCAAGGCATGAGCCTATCTCGGTTTCTGCTTAGGCGGCTTAGGCACCTCAGGTGGTTAGACAGGTGGTTAGCCAGGTGGTTAGCGGCCTGGGATGAGCATCTCATACGAGCTTCTAAGCCTACCTGGGTAGTGAGCCTAGTGAGCTGAGTGGCCCAAGGAGGCAGCGACATTTGCCGCAGGCCCGCGGCCTCCTCCCTGCAACACCTCACTAACTACTCCGTACTAACCACCCAACTAACCCTCCCGTCCTCCTCTCCCCCTTCACGGTTCACCCCCCTCCGTCTCCGTCTCATTTTCCGTGGTTGCTTCCGTTGCCCCGCCTCTTCGTCTACTCTTCCGCTCCTCGATCGATTCCGTCGTACCCGACTCCTCACCACGGCTCCTCTTGCTTGACGCTGCGACCCAAGAGCAAGGGTGCCTTGGGACGACGCTGCGAGACACTGCGACTCGAAGGCGCCTCCGTCACACAAACTAAACCACATCGACACCAAAGACCAGACCACCGGGCGTCCTCTCGCAGCCCCAAGACGCACGCCTGATTGATGATTGGATGCCGCGATACGAGGCTACTGGACTTGCCTACTGCGGCCTCCAGTTTCTGGGGAAGCCAGAAAGAGTCGGTCTGTGGCCAGGTTCACTTGGCTAAGAAAACTGCCTAGCGACCCCAGCATTGAAGATCTGGGCTCGACCGCGGTTTTGGAACTTCAACTCGTCATCCAACGATCCTCTTCACTCTGCAACAATCCAACAGCGATGCACACGACTCGATGTGTCTGTGTCCAGTCCCATACAATCCACGATCATCTTGATTCCAAAGCTGCCCGATCTCGACTCTATCAACGTCAAATTTAGCGATTGAGCCCCAAAACTCAAAAAGGACTTACCTGGCGGTCCACTTGTTGACTCAAAGGACTACGAATGGGCTACACCCTCAATTTTCCACCATATCACGAAGGAATGGATCAGGCACCGCCTTGGAACGATAGATTCCAATGTCCATCATGCTCGAAATCATTCGTGAGAAAGGCGCATATGTTGCGCCACCAACAGCAACGTCAGCAATTTTTCCCTGTGATTAGTGGCAAAGAGCTCTTCTGACTCCCAAGCACAGACATCGCTCAAAGGCCTTTTTCTTGTAATTTTTGCTCCAAGTGCTTTAAACGAAGGTAATTGAATCTGTGAGTTGCTATGCGCCACAGCCATGCCTAACCATCAATAGTGACGTTTTGCGCGCTCATCAATTCCGATGCAAAGAACGAGGGGAAGCCCCCGTCCCCGAAGGCCAAAGCAAAGGTCGCAAAAGGTCTTCGTGTTTGTCTTGTGTCAAATTGCGCACGCGATGTGATCAAGAAACTCCTTGTGGCCGATGTCAAGAACTGGGAAAGGAGTGCGTCAGAGGTTGGCCACATTCACCGAGTCATCATGTTGGGCGGCAGGACTAATTTGACTTGTCAGTGCCGAGTCCTCCAAAGCCGTCATCACAGGTGAGACCGAAGAGCCGAGATGCCATCCCCATCCAGCACCTACTCAATACCTCGGATGCCGACGACTTTGCTGGCCGCTTCCCTATCCGCAGTAACGAATCTGCTCAGACAGAAGATGAAGACGACACCGCATCAGGCGATCTCGAGATAGGTTCCGAAACTTCACACTGGAGCGAAGACTACGATGTGAATGATGTTTTCGTTGGGGCAGATGTTGCGGATTTCGAAACCCTTAACTTCGACACTTTCTTCGGCGGCTTCGACACTCTGACGTTCAGTTCCTATCCGCTGCATCAAGACATGTCGCAAGTCACTAGCGTGGGAGGCCTCACTTCGCCAATGGCCATGGCACTAGAGCCTCGAGCCTTTGAAATTCGCCAATTACTACTAGACACAGCAACGACACTCTCAAACGAATCTCCTCAATCCCTCAATCTACTCCAGCTGGCGTCCAGTATCAACCTACTCACCAATACCGAGCTTGAGCATTGCATCAATCTGTACTTCGCAAACTATCACAGGCATTGTCCTATTGTACACAGACCATCCTTCCAACCAACTGTAGCTCCCGTACCTCTGATATTAGGTATGGTGGCCTTGGGGGCAATGTACTCCCAGGAGCGCGCAAAGGTTCTCTGGATGAAGAACCTTCTGGACGTGATGGAAGCATGCATTTTCTCGTGGCCGGGTTTGAAGGACGACTATGGTGGTCTCTTTACGCTGGCGGAAGCCCCCGACGAGGATACTCTTGATTTTCAATTCCAGATATTCCAAGGCGCTTACTTGATGGTGGTCGTGCAATTTTTCTCCGGAAATCTATCTGGTCGGAGACGAGCTCGGAGGCAACGGTTTACAACCGTCATAAGTGTATGTATTTTGCTCCTTTGTTTGACCCCGCTAAGCTCTTTCAGATTGCAAGGTCCTTCCGCCTCCCAGTCGCACAGCACGACGGGACAACCGTCATCCCAGACGAGGTTGCGTTCCGGCACTGGATCCGGCAAGAAATTCGCGTACGGTAAGTAATCATCTTCATCCTCGCACATACTACACTCACTGACGTGCAACACATCTAGAACAATGAACATACTGTTATCTCTCGATTCTGCCATGGGCATATTCAACAATGTTCCCGCTCGCGTTAATTATATCGAACTCGATCTCCAACTACCTTGTCATCCCGAGTATTTTGAATTGTCGAGTCACGCGGAGATGCTGGCTCGATCGTCCTTTCCTCAAACACGAATGAAACTCATCGATGCTTTCCAAAGACTCTTTACTCCTGCCCGGGAGTTGAAAGCAGCATTCCATAACGAAAGATTGTGTTGCTGGGACATGCTGTACCTGATCCATGGTATGCTTAGGTCCTTATTAAGACAGACTTGCCGCATCACAATACTAACACTCTCTTGATAGTCCTCTTCACCCATGCCACGCAACACTTGTTCGGTAATCCCATGAATCGAGCTTCACCGTCGACACTCTCAACTGGGTCGTCTTTCATAATCGAATCGATCAAGACGGCACTAAACAACTGGAAGACTCTCTGGGACGGGGCCAAGAAGAGGATGCCTCGACCCTTTCCTAGCGAGATGGGGTTCGAGACATCTGCCGATAGTTACTGGACCTTACTCAGGATGATCGTGCAAAAGTTTGAGGTCGGTGAGGTCAACGGTGCCATGAACATCAGCTACGGCGACGATCAGCCCCAAACCGGACTCAATTCAAACGGCACAGGTCAGAGTGGACTGCCACTTGTCCTGGATTTTATGCCACTCGAGGCAGATTCTGACAACCAAGGCGCTCATTTGAGAAAGATTTTGGGACGATGAAGCCTCTTGCGAGATTGGATTTGGTCGGCTTCGACTGACGTTTAAGCGAAGTAACGCAACTAATGAGATCTCAGAGATCGATCAGATTGATATACCCAGATTCAAAATGGACATTTTCCTGCTCGACATGACTAAGGTTTCGGACCTAGTGTCTCAGGGTATATGGTTCAAGCATGCGTGTCATGGCCAAGAGCAGTACTCTAAGCTAGTTGATCTAGTGAAGGGGATCTGTCGAATTTTCCGCAACTTACAAATGCATCCAAGCACACTTTGCTAAATTCCGCACTTCAAATGGGGATCTAGACGGTTCCCAGCGGTATCTAGCCAGCATCGCAATCTCGACCGGATGCGTGTTTCCTGTGCATTCTTTTCAATTGGCTCACGATCTGGGAACAACCACGAAACCAGGCCGGACACCTTCAGCTGGCTCGCAGGGGGAAAATACCCATCCTCCTCCACTTTTGTGGCGCACAAGCGGCACAACGCGGGCCCTGGACCTGGAGTTCTGCGGGTTGGGGCATGCGGAGACGGCTGTCGAACGACTAGTTCAATACGCGACACCACGGCAAATAACACAACTTTTATTACTGTCCTAACCCGCCTGCAAAGGGGGAACCATGCTCGCTTCGTGGGGCAAAGAGATTACCATTTCCAGTTTAGCGACGAAAGACAAAAGGCTCTTTTCCGCACCAGCTCTTGAACATCGGATATGTACCAGGCCTTGTGCGAGAGCACATTTAACTTGCTGAGGTGTACATCCTCGGAGATTCTGCAGAACTACCACAATCCAGTTCGAGTTATCGAAGCTCATCATTCATCCATTATTTGCCCTTGAAACAATATGTCCAGTTCAACTTACGGCGGGAAGGGCCCTGTTCCAGATCTGGCCGACAGATATAGCGGTGTACCTTCACGGCTATCACAAGAAGCCATCGAGGCCAAGTCAAAGCTTTTCTCTCAGAAAACACTTCCTGACAGTGTAGCACGACGACGAAGTGCCCTACCCCCCGGGGTGTCGAAAGAGACTTTCCAAAAGGCGGTGGCTGAATTGCAGAGCACCATCGGCAAGGAGAATGTTGAGCTCAACGACAAGCCACTCGTGGATGGGTGGTACATGGAACATCCGTAAGTCGTGATTCTGTTTTGGTCTTGTAATACTCGATCTGACATTGCTCCTAGTAACACGCATGATGCTTATCACATTGTCGAACAAGAAGAGCTCATAGCAAGTGCTATAGTGTACCCTTGTGGCACCGAGGAGGTGCAAAAGGTTGTGCGATGGGCAAATCAATACAAAATCCCCGTCTATCCAATCTCGATGGGCCGCAACATCGGCTATGGGGGTGCTGGTCCACGAATTCCGGGTGCCGTGGTTATCGATCTGGGCCGACGTATGAACAAGATCCTCAATATCGATGCGGACAATGCGTCCTGTATCGTCGAGCCAGGCGTATCATACTTTGCCCTTTACGAAGAGATCCAACGACGGAAACTGCCTCTCTGGATCGATTGTCCCGACCTTGGGGGTGGCAGCGTTCTTGGTAATGCTATTGATCGTGGAGTTGGGTGAGCTCAATTTTTATCGTGAGATTGAGTCTAGATCTTTCTAATGCTTCTTAGGTACACACCATATGGTGATCACTTTGCAAATCACTGCGGCATGGAACTCGTTCTACCAACCGGCGAGGTCCTCCGCACCGGCATGGGAGCTATGCCAGGCAAAGACGGAGCCGACAATCCAACATGGCAATCTTTCCAGGCGGCATATGGCCCCTATATCGATGGCATCTTCTCCCAATCCAACTATGGAATCATTACGAAAATGGGTTTTTGGCTCATGCCCGAGACAGGCCACCAGAGCTACATGATTACCTTCCCACGCGAAGAAGACTTTGAGCAGATTGTCGAGATCATTCGACCACTGGCCCAAAAACGTATTCTCGGCAACATTCCTCAACTACGACACGTCATCCAAGAGCTTGCCGTTACGGGCAAGCCTCGTTCGCACTGGTACACAGGTCCTGGCCAGATGCCACGTGAAGTGATTCGGGAGAAAGCATCAAAGCTACCTTGCGGGGACGTGTCGTGGGTCTTTTACGGCACACAGTATGGCGACGAAGCGTCGATTGCGTCACAACTCAAGCTCATCAAGTCAGAATTCGGTCGCATCAAGGGTTCCAAGTTCCTCCTTCCCTCCGACGTTCCTTCCGACCACTACTTGCATTCCCGGGTGGCCGTGTGCAGCGGCGTCCCCGTGCTCAAAGAACTCGACTGGCTGAACTGGCAGCCCAATGCAGCCCATTTGTTCTTCAGCCCCATCTCGCCCACCAAGGGCCGCGACGCCAGCATCATCCACAAGAGCATCTGCCGCCTTCATACCAAGTATGGCTTCGACGTATTCCCTACAATGTGTGTGGCTGGCCGCGAGATGCATTACATCTCAAACATTGTGTATGACCGCGCAGACCCGGACGCCAAGCAACGTGCCACGAGCCTCATGCGCGAAATGATCCGCGAGGCCGCCAGGGAAGGGTACGGCGAATATAGAACGCACTTGCTCTTTGCTGATCAGGTTGCCGAGACGTACAGTTGGGGCGGAGGCGCGCTGAGGAAGTTCAATGAGAAGGTGAAGGACGCTTTGGATCCTAACTCCATCCTCGCACCTGGCAGGAATGGAATCTGGGGGAAGAGGTTCAGAGGGAAGGGATGGGAGATCTTGGATGGAGATGGGAGAAATATTCTGAAGGAAGGCGTTAGTCCCAAACTGTGATTTTAATTATTTTCACTGTAGCTGGCAAGCAAGGACAGGATTAGTTCCCGTGGTCCGACCAGCATCGGATGAATGTGGAGCACAAGCGGAAGAGAAGAAGGCTGACGTTTCGTTGGGAGGACTACTGTGCGAGATGGGGGCTTGGAACGTAGGTACTTGGGTATATCATACAGTATAAAGATTGAACAGTTAGTATTGTGTAGCTGAGTTGCGCGTGAAAAACCACTGCCATAAGGTGACTAGTCAAGACTCGAACGGTCATATGTTGTCAGAGTATATGCGATTTACTCACAAGGCTACCTGAATCTGGAAAGAACAACTGTAGGCTCTACACAATCTCTTTGGGTATGTTATGTGCCTGTATGCCAAACTGGTCAAAGATCGTCTCGTCCTCTCCCCGCCGGCCTAGATGAATGGCGTAGCAAAGTATGTAAATAGACGACTGTCCCTGCACACTGTATTGGGTACCGGTACTCGATACTTCGGCACTCCACACACTGCGAACTAACAGCATACTGCATGCACTGAACACTGTACATCCGATACGGTATGCTAAACACCCTCCTCGGCCTCTACTCTCAATCACACTTTTTGGAGGAGGACCCCCCGTTTCCGTCGTCAACTCAGCAGAGAGCTGTGATGTTCCCGGTCCTCAATTCCTCGGCGACGATTCTCGACATTTCAGGCCACTGTTTCCTCGTATCTGCTTCGGCGTCGTACTCGTACAAAACTGCATTCTAAAGGTCGAATCAAAGAGAGAGAAGGAGATGTCAGCAAAATGTTCTGGGGGCGCAAACTCGAGGCGAGAAGGAGTGTCACAGTGCTCAAATGCCAACAAAAAGAAAATGCTCACCTTGATCTTGACACTGTCTGGATCAATCTCCTCTCCGTCGGCCACGCGATCCAGAGCGTTGTGCCATCTATCCCTGACATCTTCGCCGTTCGTCTGGGCCCTTCGAACACGTGGGAAGCGAATCTTTTCGTAGACTCTTGTCTGTAACGGTTCGAGCAGATTCGTCAGCCGTCAATCGGTCAATCACGTCACTCCAAAAAAAGAAACCAACGCGACGTGACGCTGCCCATTCGGACCATATTTTTTGGAAACACACACAAAAACAACAACAACAACGCAACAACACAAAAAATGAGAGAAAAGAACTGGAAAAAGGGGAAAAAAGAAAGCAAAAAAAAAAAGAGAGACTGATATCGAAAGACTTACGGCCAACGGAACGTTGTCTTTCCCAGCAAGTAACAAGCACTGGGCCAGCACGGCGGCACTCTCGGTGGCCTGGCTGGCACCCTGGGCGCTCGTGGGCAGGTGGGGGTGACAGCAGTCCCCGATCAGGGCGACCTTGTGGTTCTTGCTCACCCACGTCGGGATCGGGTCGCGGTAGCAGATCTTCCAGTCGAGACAGGACTCGGTCTTGCGCACGATGGCGGCGACGCGCGGGTCGCAGTCCTGCACCAGCTCGCGCACCGCGTCCATGTCGCCCGGCTGGAACCAGGACTCCTTGATGTCCTCGGTGTCCTTGTGCGTGATGATCCAGTTGAACTCTTCGCCGTTGCGGAGCGTGTTTTGGACCAGGTGCTTGTCCTTGCCGATCCAGATGTTGACGCATTCTTGTTCGACGAACTCGGCCGTCAGCGGGTCGCCGCGGAGGTGGTCGCCCTTGAAGAAGGCCCGGAAACAAGCGTACCCAGACGACTTGGGCTTGTCGGAGAATCCCAACACGAGCTCGCGCGCTCGCGATTTTATACCTGCAAACGTCGGGCCGCCCATGGTCAGCACAAAGCCAAGACAATCCTCGCAAACACCCCGAGGCGAATAAGGAACCATGACGGTAGCGCTGTGGGTTAAGGTGGGAAGAAAACGCGTGTATGATGGGTGTGGGTTGTGCTAGAAGAAAGAGTACTCGAAAACTAACCATCAACAGCGATCACGATGTCGGCGTAATGCTTCTCGCCGTTCTTGAGAGTTACTGAAGGCGCTGCGTCGTCGTAATCTATCACCTACATCACCCACACAATGTTAGTCATGAATGATACTGAATCTCGTCAAAGCATACATGTCGTACGCGTGCGCAAAGGGGGGTTCCTCATGCACGGCTTTTTGGAGAAACTCACCTCGGTAGCCATATGAACAGGAATGCCCTTTTCGGCCACGGCGTCCAAAAATCCTTTATGGTAATCTCCTCGATGACCAATGTACCCGGCCATGTCCATCAGAGGCTGCTGAGCTAGAATCTTGCCGTCGTGCCATCGTCGGATTTGCATGTTGGGAGACTTGTTGCCGATCTCGATCAGTTTGTCCCGCAACATCGGGGACCATCGATCCAGCAGCTTGAATGCATTTTCACCAAGCCCCAGCGAGTCCCCCAGCCGCAGGAACTCGCGGACCTTTTCAAACACGACCACTTCAAACCCTGCATTGTGCATTGCCAAAGCGGTCGCGCATCCTCCCAAGCCTGCTCCGACGATAATGACTGCAAACGTCGAAACGTCAGGTTAGGGTTATGCTCTTTTCTTGTTCCCTGCCGACGAGAATCAGACTCACCTTTCATTGGACTTTCCGGTGCTATTGAACCCATGTTGACTAAAATCTGAGGACTTATTACGTGTCAACCCCTGGTGTGGGAGAGTGATGTCCGCTTTTCGATCTCTGGGTTGTGATTCTGTCCCTCTCTCGCCCACACAGTTGGTGCTGTCTTCCAGACTACGTCTTTGCTGTTACCTGTGTTGAAGTCCAAGTCAAGTCAAAGGTATATCAAAAATAAACAGATGAGGGAATAACCCCCACTACGGTAGTTAGGTCGAGACAAAACGGAAATAGATCAGGCAAGTCAGAGGTAGTCCTTGCTCGGATAAGTCGACTCGGATGAACCAGCACTTGACAAGTCTGCCCACATGCTGGGGTAGGGTGACCAGGGAGGTTCTCCGAAGCCATGCTGAGCGAAGGTGTGTTGGATTTGTGCGGGTGAGGACTCAAGGACTCGGCAGGGATCTCTGTCGAACTAACTACGTTAGGTGGTCCTTAGAATATTGCGGAGGGGAGCCCCGTTTTCACTCTGGTTTCTCATCTGTGACAGGCCCGGGATAAACCCATCAACATGCTGATTGGGGTACTTTCGTTATCCCCGTCGCCTGGCACCAAGGATCTGGGGGACCTGGAGTTCACCCATCCAGAGTGCCACTTTGGGATAATCCCCGTCGGACGGTAACTTGCTGCTGTGAGCGGTTCCTTTAGGTGCAGAGCACAACCCTGCACAGCACGGACAGAGCCCTAAAGGGGACTGTACCTGCTAGAATTACACACCTGCCGATGTCCCGAATCATGCTCGATTGCTGGTGAGACCGTGCGTCGTTCAACATATGCCGTGAGTTAGCTGATAGAGAGGGGCGACGCCCTGATCGTGATTTGTAGGTACAGGCTATAGCTTGTCTCTCCCCCTCATTTTCACCTCAAGCGAAAGCGTGGAGGACGGAACTTGGCGTGGAGAAACCGCAGGATGGTACCGTCTGAGGATGGCATTTCGACTAGTAGGTATCCAGTGAATACGGCTGTTGCTCCTGGGCGGAATTGAGAGCGCGCGTCTTTTGGGGTAAAATGGCAAAAGCAAGCTATAAGCATTTGACGAATACCAAACACTCACCAGCCAAGAGAAATACTACTCGTAATCGGAGAGCAAGCGTTTTGTATTCAGCATTTTGCCATTGGCTTAACACTTCGAAAAAGTGCTGTTGGAAAATGTCTGTAAAGACAGTAGGATATATTGGCCTCGGCAAGGCGGGTGCCTCAATGGCATCAAACCTTCCTCGATCCGGCTTTAACCTGGTTGTGAGGGATGCCGATCCAGCACGAGAAAAAGAGTTCGCTTCGAAATATCAGAATGTTACTATTGCCGAAGCTGGCCCAAATGCGTTCAAGGACTGCGACGTCTTGATCACCATGTTGCCGCAAGGAAAGGTCGTGAGGGAAGTAGTCCTGGGCGAAAATGGAATCGCCAAGGGTTTGAAGAAGGGTAAGTTTTATCATTTGTACAATGACGAAGATGAAGAAGTACGTATATATTGATATAACTTGTGTCAGGATGTATTATCGTTGACACATCGTCGTCTTCACCATACGATACCCAAAGTCTCGGCAAAGACCTAGCAGATCTGGACTTCGTCCTCGTCGACGCTCCAGTAACTCAGCGACGTCTGCATGATACTGACATTGGTGAGGCCACGCTCATGGTGGGATCCGACACTCAGGAGGCATTCGACAGAGTTCTGCCCGTTCTCCAGGCCATGGCAAGATGGGTCTTCCATATGGGCAAACTGGGGGCTGGCCATGCCATGAAAACACTAAACAATTATACCAGTGCTGGAGCAATTGTCGCGCTCTCAGATGCACTGGTGGCAGGACAGAAATTCGGCCTCGATCCAGTCCAAATGATTGATGTTCTCAACGTCGGTACAGGGCGAAACTTTTCCACGTCAGACAGCTATGCAACCGATGCACTCCCCAAGAGATATGCAACCGGCTACCAACTTGCCTTGCTGGTGAAGGATATTGGTATCTCCAAGGAACTATTTGAGATGGTCAACTTTGAAACCGATATGCCTGACTTAATCCTCAAGTATTTCAAGGAGGCGCAAGAGGGAGTTGAGCCGACAGCTGACCACACTGAACTCTTAAAGAGCTGGGAAAAACGAGCGGGGTTGACGCTCAAAGTCGGCACTCCAGATGGCTCGACAGTAACCGCCTTGAAGGAATAATGAGCGATTTGGATGAGAGCAAAGACAAGTGCGTGTGGCTCCGCATAACAATGGTCAACGTTTTCTGATGACCTCGTGAATTCATGGCTAGCCCAAGTAGACTGCCTCATGTCTGGCGAAATCCTCTAAGGCCAACTGTTCGCAGTGGACCATGTGACACGGGCAGCCACGAGGAATTGTTGAGTAATAATTACTTATTCAAGCCTGGATGCCTGGAGCCAACAGGCAGCACGAGCCTTTGGGGCCAGTAATATCAATTGTCATAGAACAAGAGCACTTGAATGATTGACAATTCCATTCGATCTCGGGATGACCTCAGGGGTGCAAGGCACGGCACAGATGTATTGACATGAACACGAGGCGCTACCAGCCTTGGCGCAGCTGTTGCCTGACATGAGCAGGGTTTATGTCGTCGTCGGAGACTGGGGCATGAAAGCTACCTGACATATAATATGGCATTAGAATTGGCCCTTCTGGGCAATAGCAAAGTCTCAAGTCTCAAGTACTCACCATGTCTGCACCTTCTAAAGACAGCAAAATCGTCAACTGCCTCTTCTTCGCCAGTCAAGCCGAAGAAGCCGCCAAGTTCTACACTTCCATCTTTCCGAATTCCTCCATTGATGAAATCGTTCATTTCCCAGAGGCAAGCACGAAGATGCACGGACAGCCAGCTGGTTCGGTCATGCTCGTTGTGTTCAGCCTCAACGGCCAATGCTTCACGGCCTTGAACTCCAGACCCGCCGAAGTCAACTTTACCGAGGCAGTCAGCTTCCAAGTCACGTGTGACGATCAGGAGGAGGTTGATCATTACTGGGACAAGTTGAGCGAGGGTGGCGATGAAACTGTTCAGATGTGTGGATGGTTGAAGGACAAGTATGGTGTGTCATGGCAAGTTGTTCCCAAGGATCTCATGAAGCTTATGCTCGGAGCTACGCCCGAGAATCGTTGGAAAGCAATGCAGGCATTCGGGAAAATGCGCAAAATCGTTCTTCGAGATGTTCTTGATGCTGTCGAAGGCAAAAATGAGAAAGCAGCAGAAACCTGATCCTGCAAGGTGGAGGTTTGGGACCTTGTTCTCCAAAAGCATGTTGATTGACTAGTGGAAGTTGATGTTCTGACCAGGTAGCTCCAATGAATCGCTGATTATCCGTACGCTTGACAAGAATAATTACATGACGCTGCACTTCTGGGAATTTTCGTACTGTTCTCCCCACCGGTCGATGCCAGCTTGGATCTCGTTGTCCCTTTGTTTGGCCTTGACTTCTGACTTGAAATTTGTCTTCATGAATTTGGTCAACTCTCGGTCCACATTAGCTGAGAGTATGTTAGCATTAGTACCCCTACCCATCATGAGACAGTCCACTCACCACTCGTTGCCTCGAGAACCACCGCTTGTCTACAAAGAGGACACTGGTCCTTTTCCTCTCTCTGCATGACCACCATACACCTTATGCAGAAGATATGACCACACCTGAGCCGGATCGGCTTGTAAGAAATACTGAAGCATACCGGACACAGATAGTCGTTTAATTGCGGGATGATGCTTAGTAATTCTTGAGAAATTGTGAAACAGGTCGCTTTGGCCAGATTTTGTGCCATGAAAGGCGACTTAATCAACGCATCCGACACGGTTGATCTTGCGTGCAACGCCGTGCGCTTGTCGAATTTCTTCATGATCTTGTTGAGTGCAGTTTTGTTGATCTCCTGAAATTTAATAAGTCGGATGAGGTTGGCGTTAATTCCTAGAAAGCGTTCGAACGCGGCGTTGGCGTCCTTTCCGAGCTTGCGCACTTCCTTCTGTTGTTTCTGAAGACCCTGGTTGAAGTTGGAATACTGCAGTTGTGCATGCTCAGCATCTCGGGCACCGGCATCGGCCTCGTGGGAAGACATAAAAATCTCGGCTTCGGCGTAGAGTTCGAAAATCTTTCTCCAAATCTCGATTTCCTGCTTTGAGCGCTTGGTCTTTTCTGATTTCAAGTCGCGTAATTGGGCGCCAAGCTTGAGGATTTCCGTCTGTATCTGGATCTGCTCCGAGTCTTGCAACCGGTCAAGATCAGCCAATTCGCGCTTTAGTATTTGAAAGAACTCAGAGTCTGAAGTCAAAGGTATTTCAATTGTTTGAGGTTTCAGTTCATCATTTTCAGACATCACGTCCGCATCGGAATTTTGAGCTGTACCATCATGTGATCCTTCCGCCAATCTTGGCTGTGCTGGTGACGAGTCATCTCGCCGGGTTGGCCCAGATGAGCCTCTGGAATTTCGGGCGAGGCGTTGCAAAACTCGACGAGTGTCCGGCGCCAGCCAAGCATCGATGGGAGAGCCATCGCGGGGGTCGACAACAATGGTCAATCTAGGCGTAAAGCTGACTTTCTCACTGCCATTGACCGAGTACTGCATGAGTCGTTCGCCCAGAGAACCACCAACCTCGGTGTCACCGGAACTGACATGTTGCCACAAGGCATCAAGAGTCTCTTTGTCAAGACCAAGAGAGAGGAGTTCTTGCTGGACTCGTTTGATACACTTCTTCAATTTCTTGTAAGATATGGCAGAGTCAACCCACTCTTGCGGAAATTCCTCCCGCGAGAGCGCTGCCTCAAAATCCTGTCCAAATTTCATCACGACCACGTATAAGAGTAGTGTTGAGATGACTGAGAAATGATGATGATGATTTCTGGCAGCGAGGGATTTGTAGTCATGGTCGCAAGTTTTGCTGTCGACACTATATTCTCAAGGGTTGATAATAGCAGGAGGAAAATGTCGAAATAAAAGTGGCGGATGTGATATCCCGTTCCAATATGGATCTTGTTCCCCAGACCATGTTTTCGTCGCCACACGGAACGATCGACTCGGGAAGATTGAGGTCGAGGCTTGGAGCAAATAGAAACGCTACGCGGCGGCATGCGCTGTCATCTGACACATGCTATGGCCGGAGACGACGGTACAAATTTTCATCACTGACGACGAGGATGATGCGGCAAGTTGACTGGCACGTGATTGAGGCAATTTGTTAGGCCCAGGCTAGTGAGGCCCTAACGGCATAACCGTTTAACTAACCTGTTAGTGAATGCTTGGTTAAAGACCCCAATTTCTAGCAGGCATCTAAGGCGAGACTCGAGCCTAAAACTATTTTGTCCGCTCGCGCATTACAGAGTGTCACTGCGTATCTGCCCTTCAGACTCCTAGAACATTCTTCTCAAGGCGGATGGGAGGGTTTCGGTGGGTTGGAGTGCTCGACCACATGTGAATATACGTTCCCCCTGTCGCGCGCGGGGAATTTTAGCTATGGGTCAGAGACAGTCTACGGATAATGCAACGCAGGAAGAGCAGCCTCCAGCAAAAGCCGATTACTATGATCTTCTTGGGGTCGAGCGTACAGCCACAGACGACGAGATCAAGAAGGCCTACCGGCGTAAAGCCCTCGAACTCCACCCCGATCGCAATTACGGTAACGTCGAAGCTGCGACCGCGTTGTTCGCAGAGATTCAATCCGCCTATGAAGTCCTCTCCGATCCTCAGGAACGAGCCTGGTATGACTCCCATAGAGACATTCTCCTCCGCGGCGATGCTGCCGCTGGTGCAGACGCCACTGACTTTTCGTACAATATTCGCATGACCTCGGCGGAGGAAGTGCTAAAGTTGATGATGAAGTTCAATGGTCGTCTCGATTTCACAGACGCCCCGAGTGGCTTTTACGGAGGATTGAATGACTTCTTCAAGCAGCTCGCAAAGGAGGAGGACATTGCTTGTCAGTGGGAGGGTCAAGATTATATGGACTATCCCGAGTTCGGTCTGAAAGATGACGATTACGAGGATACAGTCCGCCCTTTTTACGCCTCATGGAATGGCTTTGCCACTAGAAAAAGCTATTCGTGGAAGGACCAGTACAGACTCTCGGATGCGCCCGATCGAAGGATCAGGAGGATGATGGAGAAAGAAAACAGAAAGTTGCGCGAGGAGGCGATTCAAGAATACAACGAGGCGGTGCGGTCTCTTGTTGCGTTCGTGCGGAAGCGAGACCCTCGAGTCCAAAATAACCAAAAGTCCGAAGCCGAGCGGCAAAAAGCACTTCGAGAAGCGACTGCGGCGCAGGCGGCACGATCCAAGGCGGCGAGGTTGGCCAAAATGGAAGAGATGGATACCGCTGCAATACCAGAGTGGGCAAGATCAAGACCTTCTCATGATGAATTGGAGGGTGGTTTTTCTAGCGAATCTGAAGTGGAAGAGCATGCATATGATTGTGTGGTTTGTGACAAGACGTTCAAGAGTGAGGCGCAATACATGTCACATGAGAAGAGCAAAAAGCATATCAAAATGCTAAAACAACTACAGAAAGAGATGCGCGCTGAAGGTAGGGCGCTAGATTTGGAGGTCGAGAATTCGGCCCCGGAAGTTGAGGTTGAGGTTCCTGGGGAGGGAGAAGCGCGTCCTCTGGATGCCACCGATGAGCCCGTTGACTTGAATGTGGACGGCGAAGATTTTTCAGATGGCGTCGCGGAACAATCAGATGTCGACGCGGCGACGCAGGTCAAAGGTACTTCGGGCGGATCTGAGGAGACCGAGGATGATTCTGACGACGATTATGCGGCTCGATCTGACATTGAGCAACGGATAGCAGGAGGCTCCGTGAGTGGGACATCGTCTAAAATCGCGGGTATCAGTTTGGAAGATACGCCGCCCGAGACATCGGAGATGGAAACAGCAACGCAACGGCAGCCGAAGATGGGGAAGGCCAAACAGAAGAAGGCCAGGAAAGCAGCACAGAAAGCGGCAGATCCAACGGATAAGGTCGGATCTATGTTGCAATGTGCTGTGTGCCAGGCTGAATTTCCTTCAAAGAACAAACTATTCGACCATATCAACAAGGAAAAGCATGTGGCGTATAAGACGGAGCTGAATCAAGCCAAGGGGTCGAAGAGCACTAGAGGGAAGAAGAGGTGATGGTCTAGCGACGGGTGTATTGTACGAATAGTGAGGCTGACTACTTGCAAGCGCTGGCAAGGGTTTCATCGTCCATTATGGTGTTTGTGATAAGCATAGCGCTGGCGTTAGTCAGGGGTGTTTCCTCCGTAGTTTCGGAAAGATAGATGGCCACAAGAGCCTCGAGCCTATCATGATAGCCGTCGTGTACAAGACATGAATGCATGGATCTGTCTCAAGGTGCCCGTAGGTATATCTTGTCTCTGGCTGGTGTAATTGGAGGAGTCGAGCGAGTGCCGGTGTGTTTCAGGTATGAGCGGTGTTGCGTGATTTGCTGTGCGTTGGCATCGTCGTCAATCACATTATGGAGCCGATGAGGGAGAAACAAACTCGTCAATCACCTCCGCGAATAGTGACCATTTCATACTGCATATTCACCTGATGACTGGGGCGATGAAGTATCCAAGGGATCCCGACGTTACTGTGTACGCTTAACACGGGAGCTTATTACTGTATTTCCTGATGTGGCCCCGACGTCTTCTCTCCATCGCCGACAACATGACCTCGTCGCCTCTGTGACCAGCGTCCAGAAAGACCGATGTACTTCTCGACCACACGACCGGGACTTAGCAGCCCCTCTATGGACAGGACATAAATCAGTCAAACAGAAGACCCCGGTCACAATGGCAGACACTCGCTGCGCAGACGCAGACCTCCAACTCGACGTGGATGTTATGATCCTCGAATACACCTTGTACCACGCCATCAAGGCGCAATTCGATTTTCTTTCAAGCGGGCGTCAAGATGCGACTCGAGCGAGTGAATCAACGCGGCTATTGACGATTTTCGACTGCTTCGTTCATCATTTCAACCAGCACCATCCCACCCACCCAAAGTCGAGTGACTTCTACAGTAACCTGGACGTGCTCGAATTCCTCGTCCTCCTTTCAAACCGGTCGGGTGATACGTCAACCGCCGCATTCAGCGACGACACTCCGGAGAAGCTGCGTTCCATCTCGGCGGAGAACCTTGCATCTCGTCGTCGCTGGCTTGCGGCCCGGGAGCGGTATGCGCGGGAGCGACTCCGCGGACAACCTGCTGCTACCTCCAGTGACAAATTGGCCCTTCAAGACTTAGAGGACCAGATCTACAAAAGCTGGAATCAACATTACGCTTTTGGTGCGCACCAACAGCGACGGACGATATCGCCCTCCCTCTTTGACCTTCTTCCTCGCTTCATAGAAATATCCGCCGAGATGTCCGCCACGCTAAATCTCCCTCCCAACGAGACTTGGATGCATATAGCATGCGAGTTCATGCTCCAAGCTAGTCTGGAAGCACTGCGAATGCGTTCGTTGCAGTCGCAGTCGCTCTCACAGTCCTTCTCACAGGCTGCCGTCAACGACATGACACCCCGCCTCGACGACTGTTTCGCGTGGGGTTACGCCGACCCTCGATATCTCGTTCCCGACGGCGCCTCACCTGACAAGAAAATGCAACTTGTAAATGACCTCTTTATTGATCCCGACTGCGTGACTGAGGAGGAGGAGGACGACGACGACGCTGACAGTGGGGATCCGGATCTCCTCGGTGATCACGATTTGGACGAGGATCCAGAATGGACCCAGACACGCTCCCAATGGTTATGTGAATTCTCGATGGCGGTCGACGCGTCGGCACAATCCCAGT
The DNA here is from genome assembly GCF_000836115.1 of Exophiala spinifera. Taxonomy (NCBI): domain Eukaryota; kingdom Fungi; phylum Ascomycota; class Eurotiomycetes; order Chaetothyriales; family Herpotrichiellaceae; genus Exophiala; species Exophiala spinifera. The sequence goes on along the minus strand of NW_015622517.1, from coordinate 3,216,087 downwards.
CGTGTCGTTTGGACAGGTTGAGCGTCAAGTTCCCCCTCGGGGCCTTTCAGGACAAACTCATCAGTTTCATGCAGAGTGTATGGGACCTGCTGTGCGGAGATCTCAACAGGAAGCCTGTGCTCGCGCAGATCGAGGAAGGTCACATCAAGTCTCTGGGGGTGGTAGAGGGACCGGAGTTTGACGAGTTTCTCGATCGTGTCGGTCTCAAAAGGGACTCTCGGGGGATATTGACGTTTGATGTTCCTGAGTTGACGAGGCCGTCTGACCGCCTGGATCTGGCGCCACTAGATCCTCCTGATGGACTGCATATACGTGGGAACGCATGGTCAAGGGATAAAACCGACAAGGTGAATTCCAAGAAGAGAACGAGGACTTGATGATGATCATCGGAGAGGGAGCGGAGGAGAGTAAGTATGTGAGATTGTTGAAGCGTTGCTGTTGCAGTAAATGCCCGCATGAAGATGAGGCCATGTACAAAGTCCTTGCAAGGGTAAGACGGGACCTTTTTGTCACTTTTTTCTTTTTTTTGACTCCACACTATATCCTGAATATGCGCAACAGAATATATACCATTAATACCTCCTCGCCTCATGTTTCTCGGCGGACGCTCACACTCAAGGTCTCTCTGGCTCGTCGTCTGTGAGACTCGGAATAGATGGGATGGGATGGGATGGGATGGGATGGGATGAGTTGAGTTGAGTTGGAAACGGGGAAGAGAGAAAAGAGAAACGTAAAGGAAAACAAGAATATCATCATTTCGTCGTCTTTGTCTTCTCCCACACCTCCCGCTCAAAGCCATCAACAAGTTTTACATATTCCTCACCGCCAGCCACCCAACCTTTGATCCCGCCTTCGAGGATGGCACTCTGCATCTGCACCTGCTGCACCTGCGGGGCCGTTTCGCCGTCGGTGCTGTCCTGCGTCCGGGTCCGCGCCTGGTCGTCGATGTAATCGGCAAACCACCCTGCTGCACGCGGTCCTCTACCGTTGCACGACCCACAGTAGAATACCACCAGCGGTACCGACGCCGCCGTGGCAAGTGCATACAGCGTCGGTATGCCGTGGTAGAGTGATTGAGCTGGCAGATTGAGAGAAGAGCGGATAGTGCCGCCCTGTGATGCGCGCAGCACGTAGGGGGGCGCGTAAAGTAAGTAAAGTGATGACGCTCTCTGAAAAAGAAGAACAGAAGAAGGAAGAAGGAAGAATTGAAGGAAGGGTTGAAGGACAGAGGAAAAAGCGAGAGGAGGGCATTTCGTGCGTCCTTTCAACCGTGGACGGGAATCAAGACGTGGTAAGTGGGTAAATGTAGGTAGGGGATGTAACGATCCCAAAGTGCGTGGGTTTATTAGACAAGGTAGGTACATACTTCATGGTCATTTCTTCGTACGTCGACTAACAAGAAATCCCTTCCTGGTCGATCAGTGGTCCCAGACTTGAGCATGGCGAGCACGTCTTCTCTCTTGACGACTTTGGGGTGCGTGGTTCGCGGGGCGGGGAAGAATGCGTGCCATGGTTGTTCTTTTGCATCCTTTTCTGTCGAGGTTTGTGTGGTGGTGGTGGTAGGAGGGGTGGTCATGATGTGGTCTCTTTACCAAGACACAGGTAGTAAAAGTCAGTAGGTAGGTGAGTAAGGATAGCAACTACAGCTGAGAGCTCTGAAGACTGATAATCTTTGATGACGAGACCACTCTAGAGGTAACCCGGACAAGGTGGGTGCTAATGAACAAAATCGAACTTATTTGTGCTGCACTTTTTTACATTTACGCACTTTTGCAGGGATCGTCAAAGGGACCAACTACAGAGGGGGAGTGACCTACCAGTTTATTTACTGTACTTCCTCGGGCCCCTTGGTTACTAAGGTATCACTAACTAACTAGTGAGGTGGCCACAAGTAGCCGAGGCGCACCAGCTGTTCGTTGTACCTCATGCTGTACAACGCCCAGTTAGTGAAACTTCAATCTCAGCCTCAAGTCACACCGAGTCACACAACGTGAATGAGTGAGTAGTCGATGACTGACCTCGTAGGTCACTCGCTACCCAGCAGCATCCCACAGACGCGCTCACGAGACTAATATAAGTAAACGTATTACCTTCCAAGGTCCTTGCTTGGTACCCCAGATATGCACACCGGAGATACCTGAGATACCTAGGTAGGTAGGGAGGTAGGGAGGTAGGGAGGTAGGGAAGTGCGTAGGTAGCATCTATTCATGATGAGTACCCAACTCACTTTATGCCGTAATCTGTGATCCGTAATCTGCATCTATCCCGCAAAGCTATACAGAGTATCCGTACTCTCTCAGTCATCTCAGTAATACCATACTTAGGTAGGTACTTCAGGTCCGTAGAGAGTACCAGTACCGGCACCATAGCCTGCACCACTGCACCCATGCACAGCATGTCATCCACTCATCGTGTGTTCATGGTGGTGACTTGTATACATACTCCGTGATTCACTGAGCGTCAAGTACAGTATCCGAGATACCTGTTTAAGATACTTAAAATACGCCTGGGGTAGTCCCATACTGCAGTTTTCGTCAAGATCACGCTTCCAGACTCAGTCACCTAGATATTGGTAGGTACGGAATATCACCTCTAGTTAGTACTTACCTCCCTATCTATTAGTACACAGGTACGGATGGAGTACGAAATATGAATGTCGGCGTGTGAAAATACCTACTTCAGGTACTTCAGGTACCTACGGCGCACGTACCCCTCCCCCCTCAAAGGGACGATGTTATCGGCAGTAACCAAGTTAGTCCGTACTATCTACTGGCTAACCTCGTACTCGTTCCTCCCCGTGATTATAGGTTCCGGCACTCGTCGTTGAAGATATCCGTATAGCTAGCTCAATTGCAGGACGTGTGCAATCACTTCAAACCTGAACGCTACCTTCCTACCTGTACCTACCTCGCTAAAACCATTGGTTTTCTTCACTTCTGAAAGAGAAAAGCCAAAGTACGGGGACGCACAAACCACTCGTTCGAGGTCTTCTCGAAGTCTTGCGGTAATATAAGGTAGGTAGGTACGTGGCTAGGCAAGTATCTACCGAGTTCGGAGTAGTAACGCCGACAACTACTCCGGACTGTATCCGTACCAAAGCGAAAGATATTTCTCCCATCCCTAGCGGCCCCCTCAGCGCCCCCCCTTCGAGCTCGAAAGGCAAAAGAAAACGGAAAACGGAAAAAAAAAGCCACACACAACATCCAGTGTCGTCGAGATGGGACTTTCGCTCGTACGGCAACGTTGAGCCGATCCCGCGGGCCCAGCGCGCACCAACCACCATCTCTTTGGGAGACGGGACGCTTTCTCCTCTCGGCCGTGGGGCGTTTCTGGAAAACAGCCAACAAAAAGTCAAACGGGTCGTCGTCCAGCACAATAAATCGGCAAAAGATTGCTTCGTTTTTGGGCCCCTTGCTCGGGGCTAGCAGGCTACGGTAGAAACGTGTGGGAACAAAAAGGGGGGGGGGGGCGGGGGGGGGCGGCTTTCCGCCTCGCGATAAACCCAAGAGAAAACCTAACCACAGTAACCTCCTCGTACCTGTTGACGGCCCTCCGCCTTGGTATCAAATCAACATGCATGTTGCATCATGCACGCATGCATCACCAAGAAAGTGACAGGTTTTCTCTTCTCGCGCGGACTAGGCCCATCCAAAAGGCTTGTGCGCCATCAAGGCCAGGCCAAAAGCGCATAGCGTCCTACGGTCCAGAGTACGAATTAACGATCCAATGGGTCTGTTTCACACAACTCTTAGCGAGATCGGGTGAACTTTAGTTCTCGCGCCCAAAGGGCGGGTTGAAACTCCGTTTGACAATTATTATGGTACAGTAGGGCCCTAATAAATTGTGAACTAGTTTGATCGCCCACAAAAAACTGACAGCGCTTCTGTCCTCCGCCACGTGCGGAAGGCCTGTTCCAATACAAACTGCCCTCGGTGGCACTTTTTTTAAAGTTGTTGGCGGCATGGGACGATGCGCACCACCCAATTTCACCTCTCCCTCGTCATTCGTGTGCAAAACTACTCGTTGGCTCGTGTTCGTTACTCGTGTCACGATTTTCGGAAGGAGTGCCGCGAGTCAAGAAGCGTCGCGGCGCTCGCCTGAACTTGCCCACCGCCGTGGCAATCCCGAAACCGAAGGTTCGTAGAGTAAAAGTAAGTAGCTCGAGCGAGCACTACGGGGAGCATGCTACCATTGATTGTCCGGGCCATCGACAATAGCTACCGGCTACCGCAAGACCAGAGGTATCGTACAAGATTCCAGTGCTCTGCCCGGGGAGGGGGGGGGGGCTTGTTCGGCAGTGGATACTCGCGATAAGGCTGAGGAGTTAGCTACCAGCATTGTTTCCACAGCTTCGCCGGCGCGCAGCATTGCGACTTTGAGTGCCCCAGTAGCCCAGACCCCCTCGGTCTCTCCGAAAACTTCCATGCGCCCTGGGTAGGCGGGGTGCCGCAGAGATGCCCCAGTCTCTGGCCTAACCAGATGTGCAGAAAGGAAAAATCGTCCCAGACAACTCCTGACAGCGGAAGCGCGCAAATTATTACTCGTCTGCATTGTTTAGTAAGGAAGAGGAAGGAGGATTGAGCAGTGAGGACCATGTTTGTGCTGGGTTGATCAAGTATACTTTTCTATCACCGTCAATGATTTCGTTCGGGGTCCGTGTGCTATGGAGCTCATTCACACCTGAACCGGTCAGGAATTCCGGTCATGTGTGGTATGCAGGCGCCCTCGACATCATCTTTTGTCCTCCTTCGTCCGAGAATTACTACGTCGGGGGTATCCAATTCGCTTTCATGTCATCATGTTGCTAGACGTTTCCATTTCCCCATACTGGTTCTTCCTGCCTGCAGGATTGAAATTTCTCTGCCCGCAGAGATTAGAAGTAAAGTTTGCTCGTTCGGTTGTGACGTAAAAACGGTCGGCGTCAAGCCAGGCCGTCCGGCCACACCAGTCTCATATTCCCAAGCCACTGGTCGAATGAATTTTGGCCAGGAGTACGATCAGAGGGCGGTCACATGGTGCACAATCGCGACATCTTGATTGCGCGTCGGTGCCGGTGCGAGATGCTTTACGAGCTTCACCGCTGCAGTCGAATCCATGCCAGCATGCGTTCCAAGGAAGGATCCTCGTCAATCCAATACCCCTTCCGACGATCAGCTCGGCGCAAATCGCTGACAACGTGCTCGTCGGTGATGTCGTTGAGTTCCTGGATAACGTCTGGGTTAGCGTGGATACTCCTTTTCCCATGTGGTGCTGATCACTTCCGCCTTGGTATGGGTAGGGAACAGATCGTAGATTAGCGACCCGGACATCATCTGGAGACACCTCCCTCGAGGCCGTGGACACCGCAAGCAACTTACCTGCCGTAGTCTTTGATCAATCGCTTGTAGACTGGTCATATGCCGTGGACCGGGCTTTTCGCCCGTCAACAGTTGAATACGCATTTGAACCCATCTCATTGCAGCGGATGCACGGAGATAGATCTTGTGCGCCTGAAGCCTTCTGGTGCAGGCGTCTAGAATGATTCTGGCCGGCCATTAGACCCCGACTCCCAGACACAACGTAATGGGCATACCTTTGCATGGCTGCCTTTGTCACTTCGGACGTGTCCACCTGTCCAGCTTGCAGACCGATGTTTCCCGGGTTGAAATGCGTGGCCAGGATGGCCTGTGACTCGGCCGCACACTGTCTGAGCACCACATAACCGTCGAGATAGTATGATTGCTGGTCTGGAGGGTTTGCCTCGCTGCGTGTGATGAGTGATGAGATGTGAATCTGCAGTGTCCGGAAATCATTCATCACTTCGAGAATCCGCATGGCGCGGGCTTCGTTCCCTGCCACCCGTAGTCAGTATATCGTCAACCATGACACTGCTGTCTCACGCAGTTTACACCGGTCACCGGGGTGGTGGTTACATACGTCCGTCAGCCATGTCCTCTCTATAGGGAAGACCCCGTGGCTCACTGAGACAACCTAGGGCCAGTGTCTCCGTGTGTGGACTGCGAGGAGATGGGTAACCCCGATGGACCTGCGCCCTGATCTCAGTCTCAGTTGGATGCTTGTGGTAGTCCTGGAGATGAGAAATCTCTCGAGGCGGCGGTCGAAGCATGCTTAAGAAGAGTCACCATTCATAAATATCTCCCAGACGACAATGGTGCCAGGTGGAAAAGAGCGAAGAAGGTGCATGGAGCAGAGACACAAGCAGAGACAGAGTCAAGGTCGTGGCTTTGTTTCCAACCGACCAGTCATTGCCTCGAAGATGGTTCTGAAGAGTTGGGCCCGGGCCGTAGCGTCAGAAAGACAGGGAGAAGGCTGTCCAGCTGTATGAAAGCGCGACGAGAAAGCCGCACAATGGTGAAGCTGGAGGCAAGTCTAGCAGGCTGGATTAGGCGAGGACAGTATCGTGAGACAGAAATGGTCAAGGCTAGCAACACCAGACCCGACACGGCTTGGATGGTTGCAGCATGGCCATTGGGCATCGCCTCGACGAGAGACGTGACGACAATAATAATTGATGCAGCCATGGCAGTGGATCAAATTTCGAGGCTCTGCTGCGCTGCTGGATAGGACGTTGGCCGCTGAGCGGATCAGCAAGCCACCACCAGCGCCATCACCGCATTGACTGCCTTGGAGATATGGGCGTGTCTTGAGGCCAGAGGTCGCCGTGGAAGCCCGGTCCCCGTTGGACGCGGAATCACCTCACGCAGCACGCAGCCTGGGCGCCGGCATGGATCGAGAGGTCTCTACACCGAGAGTGCATAGTGGGAATGAAAACGCATCCGGAAAGCGTTGGAGCGTCGGCCCTGCGTCTGGCCAATGGCTCCGCCTCTCCATCTGCATTAGTCTATACTCAAAAAAACGGACGAGCTTCGCGCTTGTCCACAAGCAGAAAGCTGAACAGGCAAGGCGAAGCGTGGACGGGGTGAGGGCGTTTTAGCTGACCATCATGGCGTGCCAACACTCTATTTCCATCCACTTCGCTTCTGCGTGGACTCCGAATGTGGTGTGGAAAGGTCTATTCGCTTGTCTTCTATGGCATGGGAGATCGGTGGCTTGAATCTGCTTGGCTTACACCACCGTCCAGCTCCGAGAACCTCTGTTTGTCCGTTTACGCTTTCTCCTCGCAGCCTCAGAAAACAGCCACTGCAATCTGACGGGGACTTCTGGCCTTGCGGTACGAGCAACCATGACATGAGCCACGCGGGTTCGGGAGCTGCAAGACCATGTTTCCCCTGCAGTAACGTGCGCGCCTCACACGGTGCAAAAGCGTCTCCCCTTCCCTGGCTCTGACGTGCACTCGACCTCCCCACAGACATCATCCCGATCAGCTGCACTAGTGTGCTGAGTCTGCTCGCACCAATCGACTCCGCAACGCCCAACTATACACCAGGCCCCATATCAATAGCTGAGTTGCAAACAGACCCCTGTCCAGCGTGGTCGTCGAGAAGCATGATCCAGTGTGAATTGGGGGCCGGCCTGTTGGTACGAACGCCCCCTTATCGTTCAGCAACCGTAATTCAATCCCGCTCTGCAATCGCTTGAAGACGTTCCTCGATCTCATCTTCGCTTAGCGTCCTAAACTCTCGATCGGTGCCTTCACTTCCATCAGCCTTGGGTCCACCGACGATGCCAATCTCCAATTCGCCCTTCTTGAAATCAACGCTCAAGACAGTGCTGAGGGTGCTAATTCCCAGCTCAACCACCTCTTCCCAGCCACCAGGGGCATGATCCTTGTTCTTCAGCTTCTTCTCCAGATGATTGAGTGCCTCTTGCTGTTTAGGCCCGGATGCTGTGGCCTTGTAACCCACGTAGTAGCCGGCAGGATCGCATTTGTAGAGTTGGGGCCCGAATTCATCATCGACGGAAACGAGTGTGATCGCAATTCCTAGCGGTCTCATGTACGCCTGTGTGCCATTAGCTTTCTTGTCCGGAAGTCGCTTTCTGAAAGGCCGGCTTACTCTTTGTGTATAGACTTGGTTGATGTTGGCCAGCCGCTTTGCGAGGACGTCGCAGGGCATTTCATAGCCATTCTTGTATTTGAACTCTGCAGCTTCTCCTCTTGCTCGATCAGCAGCTGCACGAGCGTCTGCTATCGAGCCAGTCATGACACAGCCGACGGACGGAGAGATTTTAAACACATGGGACACGGAGGCTGGATCGATTAGTTTGTCCTATGACCAATGTTCGTCAGCATAGTTGCGAACGTACGTGTAGGTAGTCGTTGGATCTTACAGGGACTTTCTTCTGTGAAATGACCACAGCGCAGTTCTTGCCCCGCACACCCACGGAAGTGATATTCGCTGCGGTGATTGCCTTGAAGGCATACTCTGTCCATCATTGTAAGCAACCTTCTGTTGATGGACAATTGTAGGGGCAGAGGATGATCAAAAGCGCTGGGGCTTTCCGGGGTGGATCGATGAGGTAGATCGATGAAGGTCAACACCAGATTTGAGAACTAGCAGGACATACCGACTTGATATAATCGGCCCTGATCCGAGAAGATGGTAATGTGTCGATCATAACCTGCGCTGCCTGAAGATACGAAGTGGTCAGCTCGGGGTGTCCGACACAGCTAATTGACACTGAGACGAACCAGACATCCTGAACCTCTTTCAACCGAGGCAAATCGTACCAATTATGTAGCTAAAGCTCGTCAAAGAAAGCCTTGAAGGATGAAGCTTGACTCAAAGACGACAGAGGGTAGACAATCAGTTCGCGGGATATGCACGTAGACGGTGATGCAGGTATTTTTGGGAGAGTGTTCATCAACGCGCAAACTGCGCGGCCTTGCACCTGCCTAGGCTCACCAATGATAAACGTCAGCATTCATCGCGCGCCGCCTGAGCCACCTGAGCCACTTGAGCCACTTGAGCCACCTGAGCCACCTGAGCCACCTGAGCCACCTGAGCCACAGCACTTTTTTCTCCGACATAACATCCCGACTTTTCATGCAGTGAGGCTGGACTTCTGACCCTCTACACTTCTGAAATTTTAGGGTCTCTTACAATTTTCAGGCGTCCGAGGACAGGGGTGCAACGACCTCGTGTCCATCCAGCATAATTGGTCTCATGAAAATGCAACAGCCCATGGTCCCGGCTTGGAAGAAACTGGGCTTGAAGCTTAAGCATGCACGAGAGATCCCTGAGCATTCCATCCAGCTGAATGGCCATGGCGACAGCTCTATCGAAAATGCTCAAGGAAAATCATTTGAGCAACCTCATAAAAGAAGAAAGATTTCGCCCGTCAGCGGAGAATCTCCACAGAAGGGATCGACAAACGGAGCCATTCAGTCAAGCTTGAAGGGCCCAAAGACACAGAACAAGAAATTGAAAAAGAAAGTGTCCTTCTCTTTTGATGCACCACCCGATCTTGTATCAACCGTATCTCCGCCTAGCCAAAAGACCGCCGACGTGGAGAAATCGCCAACGACAAAGCGAAAGAAGGAAAAGAAGCCGCGGAAGCAGTTCGCTCGCACTGAGCAAGCCTCGGCTCCAAGCATCAATCCAGCTTTGGAATATCTAAGACAGTATCATACATCTCGATCGACCTGGAAATTCAACAAAACCAAAGAAATCTGGATCTTGAAACACGCATTATTGGTGGATGACATCCCCAGAGACTATGATGTGGCCCTAGCAAGGTATCTACATGGGTTGAAAGGGGTCGGCGCGAGGGAAAGGCTCGAAAATGCCTGTCTTGACATGCTACGGGCTAGACAAGGCGGCGAGGGTGTAAGCAGTCAAGACGCATCGGATCGTGATGTACAGAAGAGGTTTAGAGCCATGCTTCAGGCATCAGAAGATGGCAAATTCGACGACGAGGACGACAATCTTCGGCTTTGGATTCAGCAGCGACCACGTCCTCAGCTCTTGCTTGATAGCCTGGGGTCCGACGCAAGAGTCGATGAACCAAAGCCAAAACAAAAGAAGAGGAAGAATAGAACGGTGGTAGTGGACTATGATAGCTCGAGTTCTAGCTCGAGTAGCGATAGCGAGAGTGAGAGCGACGGTGACAGTGACAGCCAAAGCCAAAGCGAAACTGGCAAAGATTTGGGCACAGTTGAGGATCCAACGTCGAGTAGCGGCAGTGACGAATCTAGCGGTGGCTCAGATAGTGAATAGGTGGAACGAATCAGGTGGGATATTTCTGGTTCAGTCAGAATGTTCCGGAACCAATACATGAGCGTCGAGAATCCGATAGTCCATCAATATTGGCATGGCCGCTCGCACATAACGGTGGTTGTGTTGGATAATCCATGTGGCTGGTGTTATGAACGAGGTGGTTGGGGGTTGCGTTGAGACGAGCAGCAATCTTGTAGCACGAACTTCGAGGGGTTTCGTCTTCCCTCTGTCTTTCCTCTCTAAAATGGTCATCAATCACTGTGAGAATAGAGAGTACATCCGAGAATATTGCGAAGACAAGAGATAAGTGCTTATCCAAACATTCAATTCAATGTCAGGGCTCCGAGATGCATGAAGTCATTGACAGGAATAATATATCTCCGACCCCGGTCCAAATAGACACTAGCGAGGCTCACTAGCGCGGAGCTCAGTGTCGCATAACTTACTCCCATACTACTTGTATCGCATCCTGTTCCGCAGCAACAGAAGACTAACGCTGTTAGTACTAGCGGGTTGGACAATCGCTCGAAGCAGTCATCATTCGTCACCTGCTCGGTGACTGCTTGCTCCTGCAGGCTGCCGCCCAACTCCTCAATCCATCGACTCTTCCTCTTCATCCATCGCATCAACAAACAATCCCATCGTTCTACTCTTTCTTCATTTTTCCACTGGTTGGCATCATGAAGTCCGGTCTTGTTGTTGCAGCTACCCTGCTGGGTGCCGCCAATGCTGGCATGCACCGCATGAAGCTCCAAAAGGTGCCATTGGAAGACCAGCTTAGCGCTGCCAACATTGGTGACCACATGCGAGCTCTCCGACACAAGTACTCTCAGAAGACCATGGGAGGCTCGTCTGAAGACATCTTCGGAGATGCTTCGATCCATCCAACTGGCCCTCACGATGTCCCGGTGGAAAACTTCTTGAATGCTCAATGTATGTATGATATCTAGGTCTGCCCGTGCAACGTTAACCATCAGCAGATTTCAGCACCATTGCCTTGGGGACGCCAGCTCAAGAGTTCAAGGTTGTCCTCGATACCGGATCTTCCAATCTCTGGGTCCCTAGCCAATCTTGTGGCTCGATTGCCTGCTACCTCCACCAGAAATATGATTCATCATCGTCCTCTACATACAAGAAGAATGGATCGGAGTTTGGCATCCGATATGGTTCTGGAGAAGTCGCCGGCTTCATCTCCACTGATGTCCTCCGCATCGGTGACTTGACGATTAAAGACCAACTTTTTGGTGAGGCGACGAGCGAGCCCGGCTTGGCCTTCGCCTTTGGCAGATTCGATGGCATCTTGGGTCTCGGATACGATACCATCTCTGTCAATCACATCCCACCCCCATTTTATAACATGATCAACCAGAAGTTGCTGGACGAGCCTGTCTTTGCTTTCTATCTGGGCAACACTGATGATGGCACCGAGTCCGAGGCAACCTTTGGCGGCGTTGACACGAGTCACTACACCGGCAAGATGGTCAAGATCCCGCTCCGCCGCAAGGCTTACTGGGAAGTCAACCTTGACTCCATCAGCTTTGGCGAGGAAACTGCTGATCTCGACAACACCGGCGTCATCCTCGACACTGGTACTTCTTTGATTGCCCTTCCTACCACCCTCGCGGAGCTCCTCAACCGTGAGCTTGGTGCCAAGAAAGGATTCAATGGACAATACACTGTGGAATGTGACAAGCGTGACTCTCTTCCAGACATCAGCTTCACTCTCAGCGGTTATAACTTTTCCATTACGGCTTATGATTATATCCTCGAAGTCCAAGGTTCCTGCATCAGCAGCTTCATGGGCATGGACTTCCCAGCTCCTACCGGGCCATTGGCTATCCTTGGTGACAGGTATGTCTTTCTCTTTCCCTCTTCTGGACCGGGTCTTGATACTGATGTCCTGTAGCTTTTTGCGTAAGTGGTACAGTGTCTATGATCTGGGTAACGACGCTGTTGGTTTGGCCCAGGCCAAGTAGAGCAGGGACATTTCTGCTGGTTATCACGGGCTTGCAGTTCTTCCAGCCTGCAAGCTTAGGTGGTGAATATATCGGCGTTAGCTGCAGTCCATTAATAATCCCTCTATTATCCATCTTGTCCACTGCGTTTCCTGGGAAGTATATAGGAAAGAGTCGCGTTGACGGCAAAAGGCCGCTTCGAAGGCTACGGGTAGACCTGGAAGGTCGGCCACAATACAATTTGTTGTTCTGCTGACTCCTCGTGCTCTCCTCCTCAAGACTCCCTATTCACGCATGGTAGAGTGATCATGGATAGTCTTGTCGTGGCGTGGTCCGAGGGCGCGTCTCGTGACTGTCGACGGCCTCTTGGTGCGGCGAGCTAGTGATTTGGTCCTCGACTGAGAGTGACGGAGCATGCATAGACTATTCCTACGGCGGCCTCTGGGGCGCTGCTTGACTGACCTAGCAGACTTATCCCTACGTAGTTCTCAGGGCCCTTTGAGCCTGGACTGGCCCTTGTGAGACGCATAAAGAAGGCCGTCCATCCCGCATGGGTTTGTTGGAGCAAGCACCGCATACCAAAGCAAAAGCCTCATTAGCCACTAGCCAGTGGGCAAACTGCACCTACGATACCGAGACCTATCTCTGCTTCTCCTGCAATCTCGTTGTACTATTGCTGCGGGTACATACTCAATCCTCAATCCTCGTACTGATACAAATAAACATTGCCTCACATTCTCGGACTCTCTAGCCTCCAACTTCCTGTCCAGATCCAAGATCCAAGTGTGGCGCTTGAGCCTCGATCGCCCTACCATCGCTCAATCACCTACTCTGCCAACAGTCTCTCCATTCCACCATCAACCCTCCTCGCCTTTGGTCGTCCACAGAGCGCGCTCCCTTACTTGAGCTCTCCTCCATCGTCCGATCCCTTCGCTTCCCCTCACGAACAAACAATCCCCCCCGCGCGTTGCCCTCACCCAGCTGGCCGCGCTGCCATACCGTTTGCTCCCGTCGGTTCTCAAGACCTTGACTGCGCTTCTGGCTACATGCTTTGGTCAATGTACCCAGCACTAATATCTCGTCCGGCATGCTCTTACGACTCCCTAAAAACCTCCACTACCCACTCACCATCACAAAAGTCGAGAAACGGGTAGGAGAGTACCTTGCTCGCAACGACGATCTTTTCCTCTACTCCTACACGGCCAAAGTCACAGAAGGCACTCGCTATGGCGACGAAGAGCAAGAAGTGGAGAGGAAGTTTGTTACACATTTCCCAAGCACCCTTGAAGGCACAATCAAGGGATGGAGAGTGTGGGAAGGAGATGTGTTGACCCATCCGTAGGTATCGCGTCATCGTATCGAGGGAGGTCGCTAACCTACTGGACAGCGTGGACATCTGTGAAATCGAGGAGGAATGTCCGCACGAGGTGCAGTTCCAGGGCATGTGCACCAACTGCGGCAAAGACATGACCACGTAAGTGCCTCAACGTGAAAGCAAAGACAGGATCCCACCTGACCGGCTTCTAGTCTTCAAGCAGGTAGCGACACAAGCGACATCGACCGCGCGCCCATCCGCATGGCTCACGACACACAGCATCTGACCATTAGCAAGGAAGAAGCGAGTAAAATAGATGAAGAGGCAAAGCGCCGTTTGTTGTCCTCTCGGAAGCTCTCACTTGTGGTCGATCTGGATCAGACAATCATTCACGCCGCTGTCGATCCGACCATAGCGGAATGGATGAAGGACCCGGAAAACCCCAACTACGACGCTGTGAAGGACGTTCGCTCGTTTCAACTTGTCGACGACGGACCAGGAATGCGTGGCTGTTGGTACTATATCAAGCTGCGGCCGGGGTTGGAAGAGTTCCTCCAACATATTGCTCAGCTGTATGAGTTGCACATCTACACCATGGGCACGCGACAGTATGCACAGCAAATTGCCAATATAGTCGACCCCGACCGAAAGTATTTTGGCGATCGTATCTTGAGTCGAGACGAAAGTGGAAGCATGGTGGCCAAGAACCTCGAAAGATTGTTTCCAGTGGACACAAAAATGGTCGTCATTATCGACGACAGAGGAGACGTGTGGAAATGGAGCGCCAACCTAGTTAGAGTCACCCCCTTTGACTTCTTCGTGGGTATTGGCGATATCAATTCCAGCTTCCTGCCTAAAAAACAAGAGATCCAGAGCACGCCGAAGGCGGATTATGTATTGCCGGCTGAAAACGGTGGTACAGACAACGACGAAACCAAACCCGCACAATCCAATGGATTTGCTGAAGACGGTGTCCCTAATATCCAGGAGGGAACGTCTCCTCTCGAACAATTCATGGCCATGAGTGGCGGTGATGATCCTGCAGTCCGTGAACAGCAGACTAAGGGACAGGAAGAGATTATTCATTCGCAGCTCGAAGACAAGCCTCTCCTCAAGATGCAGTTGGAACAAGATGAGAAAGATGAGGCCGAAGCTGCAGCCGCCAATGGTGAATCTGCTGTGCCCCAATCTACCGAATCAGACACTAGTGAATCATCGGAATCATCAGAAGGAGGCTCGGGGCCATCGAAACATAAAGCGCGTCACAGTATTCTCAAGAACGACGACGAGGAGTTGATCCACCTAGAATCAAGTCTGACAAAAGTACACTCAGCCTTTTTCGCAGAATATGATCGCAAGCGCTTAGGTGGGAAAGGTGGACGTGTAGCTGAACTCACCGGCAAGCGAAAGGCTCCCCTTCCAGCCGATGATGACCAAAGTAACGCAGTGGATCTGATGTTCGTGCCGGACATCAAAAAAGTCATGCCTGCTATGAAGACGAGAGTGTTGTCCAACGTCACCGTTGTGTTCAGCGGCGTGCTCCCACTGGGGACCGACATTCAGACTGCTGATATCAGCACATGGGCAAAAACATTTGGCGCCAAAATCACCGACAGAATCTCTCGTGATGTCACCCATGTCGTCGCTGCACGTCCCGGTACTGCGAAAGTCAAGCAAGCGGTCAAGCGCGGTATCAAGGTGGTAAGCACGGCTTGGCTGATTGGATCGATGCAACAGTGGCGCAAGCTTGATGAAAGACCATATCTGCTAGAGGGTGCTGGAAGGCAGCGTCATGAAACTTCCAGCGACCTGGGCGACCTTCTGGAGAGGTCTAACGTCGGTGCCAGCGACTTTCTTCTGAGTTCGTCTGAGGGCGAGTCTACCGGCTTAGAAACCGAGGACGACCAGCCACTCAGGAAAAGGCTCAAGTTAGACATCAAGAATGGCGATTCGCCTGACGATGAAGAATTTGACGATCTGGTCGACGACGGTAGTCCAATTACCCTCAATCAAGACGAATGGGCGGACATTGATGCCGAATTGAAGGAATTCATGGGCAGCGACGCCGAAAGTGAGAGCGATACCGACTCGGTTAATTCCGCCTTGAGTTTCCGAGAACGTCGCTCTGTAAAGAGAAGACGCGACGAAGGAGACGGAGACCTTGATGTAGAGCATCCGTCAACGGTCAAGAAAAATGGAACAGGTAGTGCTTTGAAGACAGTTGCGAACGCTAGTAGCGAACGGGATTCGAACAGTACCAACACCCCCAGCACCGAATTCAGAGAAGCTCAGATCAAGGAAGAACAGCGACAGGTCGAGGAAGCTCAGCAACGAGAGGAAGAAGACGAGGAAGACTCGGACGACGAGTTGGCTCGAGAGCTGGAAAGAGAGCTTGAGGAGGCTGACGCGGAGGAGGACGACAGGCCCAAAGAAATTGATTGATCCGCACGCTTCGACATTTACTTGATATAAGGACAAGTTTGGATCCCTTTGACTGGAGCATTTGGCGAGTGGAAAGCCATTGATGACCATAGCGAGGCGTTGGGAGCAGCATGCTCAATACACACTTTCAGGATATCACCAAGACATACTAGCAACACGAAGCATATCATGCCCTGGTAACCCCAGCCGCGAGAGGTGTACGAGTGACGTGGACAATGCTATACAGTATACTGTCCATGAATGGCTTTTTTGGACTCAGCGACATCATAGGATATGCCAAGGATATGCAAAGGACTCAATACTCCATTTCCAGCAGGTACTTCTTATCCCGACTCCCAAGTCTATCAAATCTTGCAAGGACATTGGCAGAATGTCGTTGTGGGGGTCATTTGGCGCTCGCTTGCACAGCCTTGGACTGATTTCTGTTATACGGAGACCGAGTCGCGTCTCTCAATGTTGCTTACTACCTCATTCGCAGCGGACATCCGATAAGCCTAGTATAATTTTCCGTACTCGGGTGGCCTATGTAACAACTTAGCACGCAAAGGGGCGATGCCGCAAGGGATCCAATCTCCCTCCGCAGTCTCTGGCAGCATCCAATGATTGTTTCCGAGGTGTGCGTGCATCTCACCGGCCAAAGCCCGCGAGATCAGCCACCGCAACGACTGGCGAATGGCAAATTGCAATTCTAGACATTTCCCGGACGACCGTTGTCGTCCAGACCTTTACCTTCCCCGTAATGCTGCTCTTATCTCAGAGACTCTCGCCTCTCGGTCTGGGCTGAAAACGTAATTTTCCTTCCATCTGACCACGAAAATTGGCCATGATCTCGACCGCGACTTGACTTTCAGCGCGCAGAAGGCGTTAGCCATGACCTTTCTCGATGCCCTTGGGAAGCCCAGACACTGAGCGGTGAGACATTATGTTCGGCAACACTAAACCAGCCTCAGACCGCACCGACAAAGCCTCCGAAGGACCCGTACATCTGGACCCTTCTTTCTGGAATTCGGCTCGAAAGTGGACGTTTCCCAAAAGTCAAGATGAGAGCAACAATTCGAGGTGGACATCCTATAAGGAGCAACAGGATCCACATCCTGGAGATCAAGAACCCAGCTCGCGAATGGCGTCGTCTCATACAGGATCGATCATTGGGCAACATGTTCTCGTTCTGCTAGCCTTTTCCTTGCCCGTGGTTGCATTTGGGCTGGTTCTTAGCATACCTCAGTGGCGCAACGTGAGGCCAGAGTACTGGGACAATATCTTCGGTCACTGCAACTATAATGGCAATTTCACACTCAACAACAAACCAACCCTGAGTTTGTGGGACAGGTCCGGTTTCCTCATTATAAATGTCGCCTGGGGTTCAATGTCTTTTTCCGCCGCCAAGGGCCTGGATATCGTCTGGGATATCATGGTCGGACGAGCAGGCCAAGCTATTCTTGCATGGGCAACCTTCAAAGTCTCATCACAGTATCTAGACCTTGCCATGAGAGAAGAACCAGTTTCTTACGGCACGTTTGAAGCGTTGGCGTTCGTCCCGCCGAGCTTGGTGAGGACAGCAAGACTGGCCATGGATCTTGTATTCTACCGTAGCTGGAGCTCCAGGCTGGCTATACTCTGGATTATCTGCAGCTCCTTGTTTGTACTCAGCTTTTCGTCCCTCGCTTCTGCAATGTCAGGGTACAATACCAACAGCGAAGCTGTTGTGACTGACAGTCGTGGACAAGCAGCAAACTTCGCAGACTACCGAATGGTTCAATTTGCTATTCATGATGCATGGCGAATCGGTGAGCCAGAACCAATATTCATTACTACAGGCGGTGCCTGCGTCCGAAAAGGGTTCAATGATGATGACGGCAAGGAGGACGACGACGACAACGATACTGGCACCGATCAAGTTATTACTTCTTATACTCGACGCGATCCAGAGCCCCAATCCGGAGCCGAAGAAGAACCTTTCGAATACGTCCCTATCAATTGTACCATGTTCTGGCGCACCGTTCAGTGTAAGCTTTCTGTTCGATACTCAATGATGAGACGGCTAACACTTGTGGCAGACGTAGGTCTTAACGGCGCCGACGGTACTTCGAATAAGTCCAGTACGTTCATTTTCAGTGGAACAAGGTACAATTTGAGTTCGCCGACATTGAACATTACTACATCATATACCACAGCCTCTCTCGAGAAACTCACAAGTTACTTGAACAATTTCCATTCCACATCCACAACAAGCCTGAAGTCTCTCGGCGAACCATCTCGGTCGGCCATTTGGATCTATGAAAACAACACGTATTCGTATGATTACGTCCTCGACCATACCACTTGTCAGTATGAACGGTCCCACAATTGGGGGTTTTCCTTTTTGTTGCTGCTTCTGACCACCTTGATCCTGATGATATGGGCCCTCGGGACGTATGGCATGTGGCTGTACATTCAAACGCGAAACCCGTGGTATGCTATTAGATCAGTCGGCGAACGGCACAATCCAGGAGGCAGGGGGATCTACCGCTCCAGCTGGGACTTGGTTGAGGCTATGAAAAAAGACCTCGGTTCTGAAGCAGTCGTGCCAGACATGAGCGAGAAAGAGATCCGACATCTGTTGCGGCGGCGGAACGTCGCATTTAACTGCCCGTTCCATGGCGTTATTGGAAGAGACACTCTCTGTCAAGCACCAAAGGCAGCAAACGGCGTTGGCGCAGCAGTACGCCGTCGCACACAATGGAAGAGGTTGAACCAGTGGCTACACTCGTTGTTGAACAGGGACCAACCCGCCATATCTGTGGCATCACAACAGCCCGTGCTGAAGGAATCCGACTATCCATCCGGGACTGTATCGACCTTGGGATCATGGAAGTCCTCCTCGGTACTTACATTCAGTAACCAAATTGCAGAGACGGAATAACCGATTCACTGGCAACCGTGAGATAATTGAACATTCCCTTCACCACCCCCGCCCATCGAGGCGCGGCCCGTAACTGTCTTGTCATCAGGTCTGGAGAAAATGTTATACTGTACACCCCTAGGCACATAGTAACATACCTGCAGGTAGCAAGGATACAGGTGCCAACCCGATGCAGGCGGTCTGAGGATGCTAACTTCCTACGTACCAGAGGTACCTGCCTCATTTGGCACCCACATGGTGTTAACTGTCACTAAGCTTTACTAGTTAACTAGTTAGTTAGTTGGTTAGTTAGTAGTTAGACTCTGGGCGGCTGTCGGCACTTTCCGCCTCCGCCTTTTCTGCTTGTAACAACTTCCCTCTGCCACTGACTCTGCGTTCGCCTCACCTGCGCCCATGACAATTCTCGTCCAACACGCTTTCGATGTATATTTTCTGTCCAAATCGCGGGATGCTCGACAAGCCTTGTCGTCTAAGCCGTTCGCCGACCAACGATGTGGCGAATCGGTAACATGAGAATGTCGCCTGCCGTCGAGGCAGTCAAGATCTTATAGTCGTTGTGGTGAGGCCTCGGCTGAAAGCATGTATCAGGAGAGCTCCCGTGGACACCTTAGCTTTGCTGTATCCCTGCGCATGCTTGCCTATCACGCCATCTTCAGTGCGACCTGTAAGACAGCACACCCCTTTTCTTGGACACGAGTGGCCATGCATCGTGCGGGGTTCGCAGCTGCGAGAGGTGCGACCTATCCCACCCTACCTGCGTCCAGGGATCGATGTCCATGTGGTGGCTGAGCTGGCAGTTTTCCTCGAAAAAAACAAGGTCCGCGCTGTCCCGTGCGGCTGAAACCGCAGCCAGCATATGCCCAGCCGCATCTTCAAAACCGCAATTTCGTATCGAGTCTGCCTTGCGACTTGCCTCCCTCGATCCCCATCAAACTTTTGTGAGGAAGCACAAACGCGAATGGCTTTGCAAACAGTGAGCGCTTATCGCCTATCCAAGGCACAGTTGACTGCCTGGCTTAAACAAAACTTTGGGCAAAGTGACTACAAAGTCCAGGTAGCCTATGAAGCACTCCCATCCTAGTACGCCTTGGATAAAGTGCTAATGCCTAGCTAGCTTGTCCACGATCACTATCAATTCAAGTACTCACGTCCACTGACCCAGGTGAGTCCCAAGGCGGTTGCGCTGGCGACCGAGATGGTTGCGTTTCTGACACAGCTGCGCCCCGCCATAGGACGAGAAAGAGCAGATTGACGACCTTCGAAATTAGCCAAAGCATCTGTTGAAGCATAGTATCCTGCCATTTCTTTCGCCACAGCCATCTCTTCCAATATCCGCCTATTGTCTTCTTTCGTCTTGTGCTCCCTGCCTTGCTGAAAGTCCCCAGCATCTCACAGCCTTCACGCAACGAGCACGCAGCTGATCTCTCTCCGCCTCTTCCAGGGGGGGACGGTTTTGAGGTGTTATATATCTTCTGCTCTTCGCGACAGAGCTTGCCTTTCTAATTTACAAGCATTAGTCCACAAATCACTTCGTCCGATGACATCAGCCAGCTATACCTCCTTCTTTACCATTCCCAGCAGTCTACAGTAATTTTCGGTGACAGTGTCAGGTCGCTGTTGACCCATACACTTGCGCAATGGACACCTTCACTGTTTGTCGGACGAAAGAATATCCGCTCAGCATTGCATACCCCATGGAATCAGCACTTATGCTGAACTCGTATAGTGACAGATTCAAGAGGCTTCAACCAAAGCTTTTTGGTGCCGAACACCGAGCTTGCGTTGATATTTGGCAGTGCCGGGAGAATGGCCACTTTCAGCATAAACTTATCAGAGACTTGTGCGAACTTGAGTTACACCTTGAAACCCAAGGGCCTAGAGGTCAACTTCATCCCCAGTGTCGGTTTGTGTTTGTCCAGGCACACAACGGATCCTCTACAGAGCGGCTCAATGTCACAAAGGACATAATGAGCGAGATACTAAGCTATCATCAAGTCATGCCGTCATTCATTGACTTGATGGCTTCGTTCGGTCGTGGGGCCCCGTATGACTACCAGTATTGCGGTTTCAGAAGCGACGTACGCCTGTCGTCCAGGAACAATGCTCTGGCTGTCCCCGAAATAGATAGGTCAGGCCGGGTCTTGGAACTATGCTATAGTTTACGCGCTGTCGAACCCAGCACATCGATTCCGAACTGGCCATGGTCGATCAAGCAGCTAGCAGTCTCTCATTCAATCGACATTCAGACTGGTCAATCCACCTGGCTAGTATTCAAAGCGGATGGCTCGATCAAAGAACGCATTATGTCAGCCACACGGTCAGCATCTCTTCCGCAAGTCAACTCATTCCAGAACATCAATGAATCCTTGGCCTCGTCATTTGGCATCCATCTCATTCTGTGTCAGTGGGCAGCTGAGCATTGGAGATGGTATGTCAACTTTCTGGAGCAGAAGGTGCAAGAGATCACGCGCGTCAAGGTCTTCGGTGCGGTAGAGCCTCCTCGATCTCCTCGATCTGCACGCCAGGCCCTGGCAAAGATTAATCCTTCCACAAGATCAGGCACGTTTTCATTTTCAAAGACCCTTAGTCGCATCAGCACTTGGGGCTCAGTCCGCCATTCCTCACAACCATCCAGTGAGAGCGCCCCAGATCTCGATAGACAGCGTTCACCACCTGTACAATCGCGAGATAGTGCAACGCAGTTACTGACGAAAGAGGAGGCAATAGAAGAAGAGGACGAGGAGGAGGATGCCGGGTTCTCGCTAGATGATCTTCAAGAAATTCAGCATATTGAAGAGCAGATTCAACAGGCCATGCTCGTTCAGAACACAACGGTGAAGGTTTTAGAGCAGCTCCGCAACTTCTATCAAGGCCTCCAACAACATCCCGAGTGGCAGATGACATTGTCACGAACGGCTAGAGGCAGTCTCGTTCAATTCTGCAACAGTGTTGAGAATATTCAGTTTGATCTCAATTCGCAATATACCCGAGCGGAAACACTAGTTATGCTTTTGGCAAACCGAAAGAGTCTGGTAAGCAGAGACAAATATCCTTTTGCGGGCCTCCGTATTAATACTACCTAGCTTAGTCAGATCTTGGAATGGCGAAGTACAGAAGCCATCAAGTTGATCTCCAAGCAAAGCCATGCTTCCACGGAGCACATGGAATCCATGACTGTCGAGATGCGTGAACTTGCAGACAAGACAAAGCAAGAGACTGTTTCTATGAGAATCATCACGCTGGTCACACTGTTCTTTCTACCAGGGACTTTCATTTCTGTGAGTCAACATGTCTCTGGAGCGACGTTCGACTTACTTATGGACATTTACAGACCCTCATGAGCACCGATATTATTCAATACGATCATTCAAAGAAGATTTTCTCGAAAGAGGCGTTGAAATTGTTTCTAGCGGTTTCTTTACCTATGATGATGTTCACATTCTTGGCCTGGTATGCAGTCTATTTGTGTGTTACCCACAGGGAGAAGGTTTCCAAGTTCAAGCAGCAATTGCGCTTGAAGTCAGAAGGAGAAGTTTGACAGGCATGGCGACGCCACTCTTGTTCTGTTGGGTCCAGCGGGTCGGCGAATCTTCCTCCGCTCGTTTGATGGGCGAGATGTAAAAACTTGACATGCTTGCGTCTTTAACAGTCTACTAGTTCGGAAAGGTCGACAGGATCAAAAATAGCGATGTGAACTATATACACGCCGAGAGGGCGATACATTTGGGAAGTGCTTCTTTCGCTCGATGTGCCTCGAGCGGCGAGCGGCGAGCGGCGAGCGACCTGCTCTGTCACTGAAGCAGGGATCAGGGGGTCGCGAAACCGCTTCCCCGCCTTCGGCACGACAAGTCAAGAATAGCGTTCCAGCACTGCGTCCAGTCTCGCTCGTTACAACCGGTGAGGCTGAGGATAATGGGGTACCACGCCCGTTCGGTACACCCACGTCTGCGATGCCTGGTCTGAAGCCAGAACAGGCATGGCGGGAAGACGCCCGTCGTTGTGATTGCTTATCAAAGTCACCATCGCTTACCTGGCTGGCCAGGATAGCTGGCTGTGCGACACCAGCTGGGCTGAGGTTCATGCATCTCTCCAACAAAGATAAAGGACGTGGTCGCACTCGATGACAATGAACTCGGCCCATCCTATCCTCTTCCAGCGCATGCAACTGCACTCCCTTCTACTGGCAATTCTTGTCGCTTTAGATTTGTTTCCAACGCCTATGGGTTTCCTCGGTTTGCTAGTGGCGCGATGGCTTCGATTCAAGCCCGACAACCCACTCATAAGGCTGTGATTCTCGACCTGATAAAGTGGGTCGATGAGAATTCTGTGGACGGTGTTGATGCGGCCGGCGCATGCGCCCGCTTTATGCCAACGAAGGATTTGAGGGAGTATATAAAAGACAAATATCGACTTCGAGATATTCTTAAGGCTTTGTTTGAGCCTGAAGACCCACCGACGAATGTTTCACCCGCAGCGATCCTAACGAGTTGTACCTCTGTCTTTGCGATCCTCATCAGGATACAGAAAGGAGCATATATCAGCGAATTCCTTCGGCATGGAGAACTATTCGACAACCACCTTCCGTTCCTCACCAAGCCGCCCGCATTTCCGTCCGTCCCAAATGATGATTTCTTTGATCGCTTCTGCAAAGAGCAATGGCGGTTCTGTGCCCACACCTTCAAAGACGGTTACGATGATCTGCACATCTCGAACTCCTACATTCTACCAATTCTCAAAACCGAGACCCTCGTTGAGGGTGGGGCGGCGGATGTGCAAAAGGTTACACTGCATCCAGAATATGACAAAATTCAGCCCTCGCTGCAAGGCACTGAAGAGAGTGACCGATCTCACAAGGTATCATTCCTTGAACATAATCTCATAAGGTGATGGTGTCCGCTGACATAGAGACTAGCCTAAACATACCTATGTTTTGAAATTGTATCGGTCGAAGCGATATGCCAGTGAAGAACTGTACAAGGCTGAGTCAGAGGCATTCATCCATCTTCGGAACTCTCATGCGTTAGGGAAGTATTTTATCGGCTACTATGGGAGCTTCACACACGGAATCACTAGGAACATACTCCTGGAATACGCCGACTATGGTTCACTTGAGAAATTCTTCAATTCAGTCGAGCCTCCCAGTACTGGCGAGGACATCATTAGGTTCTGGCAGTCCATGTTTGGAATCATTGATGCTGTTCGCGATATCCACACCATCCCGTCGCCAGAATCGCACAACGCTGCGCCGTTGTTCAATGGGTTTGTTCGCCTAGCTTCGCTTCCTGTCAGAGCTGATCCTTTCTTTTAGTTGGCACCAGGATATCAAGCCGGCGAATATACTGGTTTCACGCGGCTCTACAGATGGTGAATTTGAATTCAAGCTTGCGGATCTGGGCCTGGCGCACTTCCACAGAGTCAAACTCAAGTCAAAGAGCCATCACAACGGAGCCATCTCAGGCAGAGACGTCGGAGGAACGCGCGAGTATGGTGAGTCGCATGCTGATACCACGGATTGGACGAGGCTCAACGAAGGACAGGTGCTCCTGAGTGCTATCGTGGTGACGAATCTCAGCACCAGACAACACGCCATATTGGTCAAGCTGTTGACATCTGGTCCCTAGGTTGTGTGTACAGCGAGTTCGCGCACTGGATAGCTCAAGGCAAGCTGGGCCTTCAAAAGTACCGAGAGCGCCGTGAGGAGGTTACGAAAGCTATTCCAGATCATCTTGATCCCGGGTGTTTTCATGACAAGGAGAAAGTGTTGACGATAGTGTGCGTTGCGTTTTCCCTCCACAACCTTCAGATGGTTTCCAATGGGGTTCATCTCTGACGAGTCCACAGTAAAGATTCACACGACGAACTCTTCAAGCACAGACGAGTCGATGATTTCATGGTGAGACCTGTCATCAAAAAGATGGTTGAAGAGATGCTCGACGATGCGGCCGGCCGACCGACGGCAGTGCAGTTGGAGTACAAGGCCAAGAAGATCATACAGCAGGCGGAAAAAGACCTGCGCGATATTGAACCTCTCCGGATTATCTCGCGGAGCTCAACAACACAATCCTCGGAATTGAACTTAGAAAGAGGCATCCCTCTACGTCTACACCAACCAAGACCGCCTAAAGCACCCTCGAGCATTATGCCAGACACCTTCTTCGACAAACATGAGCTCTTGTCAACAGTTACGACAATAGAGGAAAGCCCATCAGCCACCTCGAAGAAGAACACCGCTTCGGTACATCCGGACAGAGGTTATATACACAACCGGGTGACTTCTAATCCCACTCGTAACGGCCCTTCATCAAGTGAGGATGGTCAACGAACGGCTGTCCCGGGAGCCGATCATCACGAGAACTCTTCTTCGCCAACCCCACCACAAACACCATTCTCGTCGCCCGGTAAACTAAACAACAAAAGTGTCATACCCAATATGTCGATCGGTCAAGCATTATTCTGGATTTATTGTCAAAAGGATCTAGGACGAGATATGATCCCTCGAGAACATAGAAAATACATCGAGGAACTTGCCGACCGAGATCATGTGAGCTCACATCTTGTTTCGTTTCGGTTTTGGATGGCAATTGACACTGCTTTCTCCAGATCTTCCTCATTGATGACGCGGCTACAATGGAGCAACATTGGTCAGAAGTGACAATGTTGACCTACATCTTCACATCTTTCCTGAAACGTTATGACAAAGATGGGATGGAACTGTACTTTGCATCGTCCAAGGAGTGCATAAACGAGAAGAAGGTAACGCCATTGATGTCAAGACTGCTTGGTCACAGGCAAAGAGACACGTCCGATATTGGGAAATGCCTTGATAGGTTGGTAACCAGATACATTGACAAGATCGATGGGGCACAACATAGGTCCTACTTGCGCACTGCCAAACAACCGAAGCCTTGCTGCATCTATGTGCTTACCGACGGAATCTGGGAGGAGACGTCTGACGCCAAATCACCGGTCAAAAGACTTGTTGATACATTGAAACACCATCGCAAGGATCCTGCTGAAGTCGGAATTCAGTTCATTTTCTTCGGGAATGACCAGCAAGCTCGGAAAAAGCTCGAGGTGCTCGATGATCATTTGGATTTGGATATGTAAGCTTTTTTGGTCTAACTACTACCGCCCTTCTGCCCCATAGTCAGGTCGTTCTTCACCTGCTTCCCGAGGCCTTGGCTGATTCTTAAACTCTTCAGGGACATTGTCGATATGGAGCCTGCCAACGGAAACGTCTTGAAGATGCTTACTGGAGGCATCCTGAAAAAGGTCGATCGAGTAGTGACAAACGGTGCCGGTTCGTGAATCGTCATCTCCTGGGCCAGAAGATGTGCCTCTGTTTATTTTTATTTTGCCTGTCTCTGTTCTAGAGTTGGTCGTTGTATACGTATGATACCCCGGCAAAACTTTCTGGTTTAGAGGGGAGGGCATGCGGTGTGATAGAATACCATTTCACACCCGTACAGTGATATCAGTGATGTATTTTCTCGTTCACTGGCGTCTGGCATGGTGTATGAAGATAGATATCTACTAGGTATGGTTGATCTGTATGGATATATGCCTAACATGCGCTTTACAATCTTGGGTGATGGATTGAAATTTGTCACCGAGCTTACAATAGTAATATGGAGCGACTCCGTGAGCAAGGGACGAGGCGAGGAAGCGCACCCACCTGGCACAGCAGGAAGTGGCACTTCCGAATTTCGGTCATACTGCCGAGTTCCCCGACACAATAAATACATCTATCTAGCTAACTAACTGGCTAGTCCTCCTCTTTATCACCGTCGTCATCATCGTACCGTCACGGTCGTCGTCACGGTCTCGGTGATTGTCTGTGTCACGGTGGGCGGTCCTGCAGCGCCTTGAGCTTGTGCCTGCGTCACTACGGGGCTCGGCGTGACGGGAACGACGGCCACGGGCCCTGCTGGACCTTGGTTTGGACCTTGGGCCGTCGTCGTGTTCGGGGTGCTGCTGGCCGGCCCCTGCCCTCCTTCCCCTTCTGTCCCGCTTGGCTGCACAGACGCCGTGGTCAAAGAGGTCGTCACCGCTGGTGGGAGAGTCGGGGATGCCGTGGACAAGGTAACCGGGCGGCCGGGCCCTTCGGTTCCTTCTGGGGACACACCCGTCTCGACTGGTGATAGTGCAGCGGCGCCAGATTGATCGTTGGACTCTTGTGCGGCTGACGATGGCGATGATGATGATGATGAAGAAGAAGAAGAAGAAGAAGAAGAAGAAGAAGAAGAAGACAAAGTACGCGAGCTGCTGTCGACCGCTATACTCGTAAGACCGGGTAGTGGTAGTGCCGTCTCCGCGACGCCAATCGTCCCTAGACCCGGGGTTATCGTAGTCGCAGGTGAGGCAGTAACGAAAACCACCGTCACCGATGCCAATGGTGACGAAGGGGACGGTGATGGCGAAGGTGATGATGTTTCGGTCCCTGCCCCGGCCTCGGTCTCGGTCGATGCTGAATTCGGTACGGAGGAGAGGTCGGTAGAAGACTGTTGACTCTGTTGCGTCGTTGGTTCAGCTTCTTGGCTGGCCTCTGTCCCTGCCCCTGCCCCTGCGCTCACACCGTTAGTGTCAGACAAAGTTGTGGTTGGGGCTGAGGCGGCAGTGACTTCAGCGGTGACGTCAATCGTCGTGAATACTGTTGTTTGTGCCAGAACAGTAGTGGTTGATGTGAAGTCATCGAATCCTGGCCGGGGCGACGTGACGGTCTCAGCTTGTGCTGGTGGCACGATGGCAGTCCCGGTTCCTATCACTGAAGAGGTGTTTGGATCACCGCCACCGACAGATGTAGAGGCAGCAGCTGGGTCGAGGGGCGTAGATTCGAATGTGGGCTGTGCAGCGTCAGAAATACCAGTCACCGTTGCCGGAGGTGTAGGTGTCTCCAACGATGAGAACGATGATGATGATGAGGTTGTCGCTGAACCTGCTGCGAATGTCTTTGACGCAATTCCACCTCCATTTCCGCTCGTTGTGGTCAGGTCGGCTCCGTCTTGCGTTGCTTGTGCTGTGCTGCCATCATCCGAAGCTACAACCGTGGTTGCCACGGTGGTTTCTGACACAATCGAGGCACTGCTGGTGGCCGTCGACGTGGCTGTCTGCGTCAAGAAACTCAAGTCGCTCGTGTTACCTGCACCAACACCTACTGCGGGCACTTTTCCATCCTCTGATCCCTTGCTGGCAGAAGTTGTCTCGGAATTACCACTTGAATCCGTTGCGGTCACTGCCGCCCCTGCTACTGCTGCTGTGGTTGTAATAGTGTCCGACGACGACACGGTTGCGCCAGGTGTGGACGTTGTGGCAGTGGCAGTTTGCGTCAAAAAACTCAGATCGCTAGTATTTCCTGCGCCAACACCCACAGCGGGTACTTTGCCGTCCTCGGAGCCGTTGCCTGTAGAAGCCGTCGCTGGTTCGGCGACGGAGCTCGTTTCTGCAGCCTTCACTTGATCTCCAGGATCCGTGGGAGCATGCCGTCTTCTACGGCCTTCTTGGGAAGTGCTGATGGTGTTGACGACGACCCAGCGCTTTGGAGGTTGATTAGTTCGGCGGATTACGTCGTTATGTCTGCAAGACAGGAGTCAGCGTGGAATCGATGTTGGAACAGGGAAGCTCACGTATTGATCGGACCTGCCGATGCCAAGGTAACGGAAGCAATGAATATCAATAAGGGCGTAGTAATCTGCATGGCCACGATAGTTTCCGCAGAGAATATGAAAGAGGAAATGGCAGAAGTGTAAAGGAGCTCGGCGGACAACAGAACACGGTCACAAGACTAAATAAATGAACGGCGCACGAAGTCAACGTCGGCAGTGATGTGCAAAAGGATCGACGACAAGAAAATGCAAGTTAGCATGGACCAGAAGAGTACAAATGTCCTGGCAGACCTTTTTGAAGCGTCGAAATCAGGCGCTGCTGGCTAATTGAGCTCATTGTCGGCGGCTGCATGCTGTCCCAGGACACAAAGGCTCGTTGAGAGAAGTGGTTTTCCATCTATGAAACATGAGCACGCAACTACCACAGCCAGATCTCAATATGATTGTGTTGTCAGGAACAGAGGAAGAGAATGACAATGGTTGGTATTGATGCTTCGAGACAAGAGTCAATGGGCGTCTGAGATCCGCGCGAAGGCTGAAGGTTTGACGTCGATTGATTGGCCGAGGGGCGCCGAACGAAGGGGGCGCCTCAGCCTCGTGTCTTTGGCCGTCGAACCGCCAGCCGCCAAATGTTTCCAATGTTTCGTTTCAGGATCGGCTCATACTTGTCCCGGTCGCTATATTTGCATCTAGATCGTGTTAGACACGGCGTCTATATTGTGTTTTACATCGTTGATATTACTGTACACCCGTCAATACAGGCTCCGCTTTTCATGGATTTCCTCGAATGACTGGATTTGGTCGCCGACTTCGAAGCTGTCCCAGTTCTCGAAGCCCATACCACACTCGGAGCCTTTACGCATCTCTGTCACGTCTTTCTTGATGTTCTTGAAGGAGTTAAGAGTGCCTAGGTAGAAATGTTAGTAACCAAAACTTCACTTTTGTAAACAGCAACATACCTGTGTAGACCACTTCGCCGTCCCTAAGAACTCGGATCTTTTCCGAGCGGCGAATGGTTCCGTTGGTCACTCGGCATCCTGCAATTTTCACTTTGGCCTTCTTGACTGTGATCTCAAAAATGTCGCCCACCTCTGCCTCTCCAAGGACCTTGTGGGTGATGATGGGCGGAAGTTGCTCGGCTAGTTTCTCCGCAACGACGTCGGTTACTTTGTAGATGATGTTGTGATCCAGGATCTGAACATTAGCGGCCTCTGCAAGACGTCGAATGCCGGTGTCCACGCGCTGATTGAACGTGATGGCATAGCCAACCTCCCCCGTAGCAGCAAGAAGCTTGATGTCAGATTCAGTCAACTCGCCAGTGCCACTGTGGACAACATTTGCGACAACTTCCTTGTTGCCAATAGTACTGACAGCAGAGACAAGAGCCTCCGTGCTTCCAGCAACATCGGCCTTGATGAGGAAATGCACTTGTCGTGGTCCGAGAGACTCTTTCTCAACCCAGCCTTCGTTGTCTTTGGGTCGTCGGTTTGCTTTCATCTTCATGTAGCCTTGTTCTCGTTCCCACTCGAGCACCTTAGCTCGACTCTCGGCCTCTTCTGTCCGAGCACTGTTGATAGCGGACAGGTCGCTAATGGTACGGACCGACTCTTCTCGCTCCTGGCGAACGGCAACCGCGTCTTTGGCTTGCTGCTCATCTGCAGCCTGGAGTACTTCTGAGCCCGCCATAGGGTCTTCGCCTCGCCAACCATCAATCTGAACAGGGGTTCCTGGAGCAGCCTCTTGAATCAGCGCGCCAGCATCATTGCGTAAGGTGCGAACTCGAGCCCAAGTGTTGCCTGCGACAATGAAGTCGCCCGGTCTCAGTGTACCACGTCGGACCAAGACAGTCGCCACGCGACCAGATTCGCCGACTTTAGATTCAATGATCCAACCTTCCGCTTGCCCATCGGTTTCGGCTCTGAAATCGTACACGTCCGCCAGCGTCAAGATTGCTTCTTCCAGGTCTGCCATGCCTTGGCCCGTTTTTCCGCTGACAGGGACCACTTGAAAATCGCCACCATAGTCCTCCACCACAATGTCATGCTGAGAAAGATCTCGTTTAACCCGTTCGATATCGGCGTCGTCTTTGTCAATCTTGTTGATGGCCACGATTATTTGAACGTTTGCTTCCAACGCATGCTTGATTGCTTCAATCGTCTGCGCCTTGACGCTATCGTCCGCTGCGACGACTAGGACCACAATATCAGTGACATTGGCACCCCGTCGACGCATGTCCAAGAACGCGGCGTGACCCGGGGTGTCGAGAAATGTGATATTTCGTTCTGAACCCGGCATCACAACCGAGAATGCTCCAATATGCTGGGTGATGCCACCATGTTCCGAAGCTACCACACTCGAATTTCTGAAATAGTCTAGAATGGTGGTCTTTCCATGATCAACGTGGCCCATAATTGTGACAATTGGCGGTCGAGGTGGTAGTACTGAAGGATCTTCAGGGGGTGGTCGAGGGACCAGATCCCTAGTTTCGTCGATGGTATCGATAATGGGCTCGAAGCCATAGATCTCTGCAAACATTGCAGACGTGCCCGAGTCCAGGACATGATCATATCGGGCTCCTTCAAACCCTTCTTCCTCGAGCTTATCGATGAAGTCTGCTAGCCGAACCTTTAACCCTTGAGCCAATTTTTCCACGCTGATGAACTCCGGTATCTGAATCTCGGGTCGCTTTTGCTCCACAGCTTCCATTTTAGATCTTTTGGATTTCTTCTTCCGTTTCTGTTCATCCAAAATATCCTCCACCATATCAGGGTCGAATTCAGGCCTACTACCCCTGTAGGCACTTCTCCTCTTGCCGGAAGAAACTTTGGCAGTCCGTGATGTATAGTCAGGGTTGTCCTCTTCCACGTCAAATATCCTGCTTCTTCGCCCACGGTCCTTGTCAGCCTTCTTTCTCCTGTCAGACCAGTCGTCCTCTGTTTCTAGAGTGGGTGTGGCTCCTCCGACGTCATCAACTTCTTCTATTTCAACATCGGAGCTAACAGGCGACCGGGGGCTTGTTGTTTGAGGTATACTTCCACTGTCATGATGTCGGGAAGGATGACGACCAGGCTGCTTAGTTGCCTTTCGATCCTGGGTCGAGCGATCGTGTGCTTGAGATCTCCATCGAGGTTCGCGTGGATTCAGCTGATTTGAGGTCCTCTCAGCCGCTGACCCTCGATCATCATATCTAGACCGATTCATGGGTTTGAGCGCTGCACCAATTCTGGAATGAGACAGTGGATCTGGGGCAGTGCTCTGGGATTGCGATCGCTCCTGACTTGCGTGTCTCCTACCAGGTAGATCATTTCTGCCGGAAAAGGGCCGAAATGAGCGACTCCGATCTCCAGATTGAAGGGCGTCTTGATCAACGGAGCCATCAGGTGCAGGAGGACCGTTCACTGCAAGCTTCCTGATCTTGAACCCACTTTCGGTACCTGTGAGCGATGTTTGAGTATCAGAGTCGCCGTTGCTTCGTTGTTTCGGCCCACCATGTCTTCCGAATCTTATTGGAGGCCCTTGTTGTCCGAAGTCTGAAGAGACTTGATCGAGAATGGCACTAGAACGGGACGGCCGCTGGGAGTCGAACGGTGTCCTAGAGGGATACCGGCCTTTCGGGCCGGGAGGATATCGTGGCTGAGAAGTATCGGTCTTTCGAGAATCGGACGAGGGAGATGGGCTCTGGGATGGGGACCTAGAAGGAAGAGTAGTTGCCACTTGCGCTGCGGCCGATAATGTAGGCTGAGGAGAAGGCGAAGACGGCGCTGTCCCCTTGTAGACGAGTTCAGCTTTTGGCGGCCGAGGGCTGGTACATATGGTACACTCTGATCTTCGAGGCGCATTGACATGATTACAGCGGCATCTCCAGCCTAGCAACTCTCGGGAGGGAGTA
Source organism: Exophiala spinifera (assembly GCF_000836115.1). Classification (NCBI taxonomy): domain Eukaryota; kingdom Fungi; phylum Ascomycota; class Eurotiomycetes; order Chaetothyriales; family Herpotrichiellaceae; genus Exophiala; species Exophiala spinifera. Next base: position 3,183,864 of record NW_015622517.1, on the reverse strand, counting down.
TGTTGTGAAAAGTCATCCTCAAAATCTTCCACACGAGCAGCTGCAGCTCCGGCTGGACGCAGGTACGGTGCACTAGATCTATACGTTCGATGTTGAGGCCGTAGGGATGCTGCTCCCCGTAACTCAAGAGTATGCTTGAAGGCGCAGAAGAGGCATATCTCCCTTCGATGCAGTAGCTGGAACAGTCAGTAAATCTGTCCGAAGCCCTTAACAGGTACATACCTTGGGCGATACAACTCTTCGCATACTGCAACCAAATCTGCCAACGTTCAAAACGTTCAACAGCTCGATTTCGAGGGCTGGGAATTTGTATGGTCTGATCTCTAGCAACATGGATCTAATCCTCGTCTCGATACTTTTTTTGCCGGGCCAGCGCAGGCGCCGGAGCCCAGTGGGGATGATTGCACGCAGCCAATTACGGCCAGACGGCGTTGGCCGTGCCATGATATCGGCACAGGGAATTGCGTGCCCAAAAAATCAATTACTAGTGCCCCAGATCACATATACTCGTGTTCGACAAATACCCTGCACCCTGTTGGAATGAGGTGAAACCACTGCACACTTCTCGAGTCGCGGCGAGGTCCAACCCTGGGCATTGTGAGCAGGAATGGCAGACGGTGTCGAGGCGATCGAGGCGAAGGAGGCTATCGAGGCCGAAAATGCGAGCTGGGTCAGAACCGTGAAAGATCTGTCGGCCGGGGCTGCTGGTGGTGTCGCGCAAGTATTGCTGGGTGAGTCTCGCATGTGGTATTGAGATCTTGATGGTTTTGTCTGGAATGTTTGCAGGAGTTCTATCTCTGTTTATGGCTGAGAAGTAGAAGCTAACCCAGTTCTTCAGGTCAACCATTTGGTAAGCCAGAGAAAACACACTTTGATTCTTTCATCTTACGCTTCTAGATATTGTAAAGGTGCGACTCCAGACGACTTCAACATATCCAAGCGCAGCAGCATGCGCATCATCCATTTTGCAGAAGGAAGGGCCACTGGCCTTCTACAAGGGCACCTTGACTCCTTTGATTGGAATCGGAGCATGTGTCTCTGTGCAATTCGGTGCTTTCCACTATGCACGTCGGGCCTTCGAAGAACAGAATCTGAAGCGCAATCCCAGCGCTTCAACTGAGTTGTCGTATGGCCAGTACTATGCGGCCGGCGCATTTGCTGGCCTGACCAACTCCGTCTTGTCTGGCCCGATTGAGCACGTCAGAATCAGACTCCAGACACAGCCTCACGGAGCGGATCGATTATACAGCGGTCCTCTGGACTGTATTAAAAAGCTCTCTGCCCACGAGGGAGTTCTTCGCGGTCTCTTCCGTGGCCAGGCTGTCACGCTGTGGCGTGAGGCACAAGCTTACGGTGTTTGGTTTCTGACCTTTGAGTATCTGATGGCCCAAGACATGAAGCGCAACAATGTCAAGCGATCCGATATCTCATCGCCCAAGGTCGCCTTCTATGGTGGTCTGGCAGGCGAAGCCCTTTGGATAGCCAGCTACCCATTTGATGTCGTCAAGAGCAAGATGCAGAGTGATGGATTCGGAAAGGATCAGAAATTCAAGACCATGCGGGATTGCTTCTCCCAAACATGGAGAGCGGAAGGCATGAGAGGCTTTTGGAAAGGCATTGGACCGACTCTTGCAAGAGCCATGCCTGTGAGTGCTGGTACATTTGCAGTGTAAGTTATGGCCCCCTGGGCTCGGAAGACGTCCAACGGCTAACCACATTTTCAGTGTCGAGATGACCATGCGCGCACTGGGATGAGGTGAAGTGTGTAGAATCATATGTTGCGATGTAAGCAAGATCGCCTGTCTCAACAACATGAACTTCACGAACTCGGACTGTCCCCAGACAGGAATTAGATTGGACAGCGCCTAAAGGGGAAATCTGGTTGCTATTGTGGCGCGCTTATTCATACGACTGGTTGCCATATTTGTGGGAAAGGGATGCCATTTTCTGCGGAACTAAGTTCAACACAGTAACAATACATCATATGCCTCGCTGTTGACCATAACGAAAAATGTACAGACTAGAACGGGATCCTCATTGGAGATCCTATCTGTAGGGTGCATCGGCTCTTGCGACTGCAGCTAATTCTGGCTCCCACTTGTCACCATTTGCAAGCAATTTCTCCTTGTTGTACAGCAGTTCTTCTCTGAACTCCGTGGCGTATTCAGCGTTGGGCGTCTCCACAATAGCATCGACTGGGCAGCTTTCCTGACAAAGGCCGCAGTAGATGCATTTTGTCATGTCGATGTCATAACGGGTCGTCCGCCTGGACCCATCTTCTCTTTCTTCGGCCTCAATCGTGATGGCTAGAGCAGGGCAGATAGCTTCGCAAAGCTTGCAGGCGATGCATCGCTCTTCACCCGAGGGATATCGTCTCAACGCATGTTCACCTCGAAATCGCGGGGAAATGGGGCCCTTTTCGAAAGGATAGAAAATAGTGTAGCTGTATCACTACCGGTCAGACTCCCATATCCTCATTCTCAAGCTCAAAATGGTCACATACGGTGCTCTGAAGAATTGTTCTAGCACGACATACATGCCGCGCATCATCTCAGTCAAGAGAAAATAATTGCTGGCTTTATCCACCGCATTTTCATCTTCGTAAAATCGCTTTGGTCGAGGCAACCGGTAGCCCGAAGGAGGGGGGCCCGCTGGAAGGGCATTCTGAGGTCTCGAGGTATGAAATTGAGCTGTGGCGCGGAGAAAAGGTGTTCGCTCGGACTGTCGCAGGAGATTTGAAGCTGTGATCGGTCTCGCCACCAGCCGTGATGCTGGACGAAGTGACGACGCCATCTTGCGTACAAGTCACAGACTATTATTCAGGATGAGTGGCGTGCGCAAGCAAAGGGAGGAGAAAGAGGTTTCGGCGACGTCGAAGTGTACGAGCAAATGAAGTCAGTAATGGACAGGCTCTCATTCGCTGGAATCTCGATAACGGGGGAGGTGTCAAGTGGTCGCGTCTGACAGAACGCCAGCTCCTACTGCTTGTGCAAATCTCCCAATATAGGCGCAAATCACTGCCGTCAGACGCACCAATTTACTCGACACTTTGGAGCTCAAATGGCCCACCGTAGTGCTAACGATTTCCTTAGCTGTTTTCGACTTGCACTTTTGGCCGAGTTACGAGCTTGACATCAGAAAATCAATCATCTTCCCATCCACGCACGCATTGCCCTCTGACCTCCCTCATCGATACCGCAGAGTCCAATCGAAGCCGCCAAGATGATTCGCGCAGGTGCTGCAAGAGCCCTCTACGCAGTCACAAGGACCCAGGTTCCCCGACAACTACCTGTTTTCCGATCTCAGATCACTTCCTCTCTTCTGCAGTCCTCTCGAGTAACTCCTTCATTCGTC